>NW_028167300.1:0-246000 GCF_963513975.1 Fringilla coelebs | reverse complement strand
TTTCAAGCTGCAAAGCACTTGCTGAATTGCAGGGAAAGTCCGGGAGGCATTTGCTGTGCTGGCACACTTTCTCCTTCCTAGACAGAGTGGAAAAGCTTTTCCCTGCCGTGTAGGCGACAAGAGACGCATTAGACGGGCATCCGGAGCTGTCCGAAGGTCAGCGCTTGTTCCCGGCCTCGTTCGGCACAAGCCCCCGCTCCGGAGCGCACCGCGGCCGGCAGGATGCTCTCTGCCGGCGAAGGTGCCGCTTCTCCGGCAAGGAAGCCTCAGCCGCTTCTCCTGCACACGGAGAGCGTGCTAGCTGCTGAAACGTGAAGAAAGAAGCTGCAGAAGACTGGCACTGAGCGTGCAGCTTTCCAGCGGAGAGAAAAAGCTACTTGAACACTCTGCAAGCCTTTCCACTCCCAAAAACATGCACATGGAAGGAGCTGCTGCAAAAGCGATGCTGTGCTCGCTGCTGCTCGTCCTGAAGCTCTGGCTGCTAAATCTGAGGCTTTCCTTCCAATTTCAAGCTGCAAAGCACTTGCTGAATTGCAGGGAAAGTCCGGGAGGCATTTGCTGTGCTGGCACACTTTCTCCTTCCTAGACAGAGTGGAAAAGCTTTTCCCTGCCGTGTAGGCGACAAGAGACGCATTACACCGAGATCCGGAGCTGTCCGAAGGTAAGCGCCTGTTGCCGGCCTCTTTCGGCACAAGCCCCCGCTCCGGAGCGCACCGCGGCCGGCAGGATGCTCTCTGCCGGCGAAGGTGCCGCTTCTCCGGCAAGGAAGCCTCAGCCGCTTCTCCTGCACACGGAGAGCGTGCTAGCTGCTGAAACGTGAAGAAAGAAGCTGCAGAAGACTGGCACTGAGCGTGCAGCTTTCCAGCGGAGAGAAAAAGCTACTTGAACACTCTGCAAGCCTTTCCACTCCCAAAAACATGCACATGGAAGGAGCTGCTGCAAAAGCGATGCTGTGCTCGCTGCTGCTCCTCCTGAAGCTCTGGCTGCTAAATCTGAGGCTTTCCTTCCAATTTCAAGCTGCAAAGCACTTGCTGAATTGCAGGGAAAGTCCGGGAGGCATTTGCTGTGCTGGCACACTTTCTCCTTCCTAGACAGAGTGGAAAAGCTTTTCCCTGCCGTGTAGGCGACAGGAGACGCATTAGACGGGCATCCGGAGCTGTCCGAAGGTAAGCGCCTGTTCCCGGCCTCTTTCGGCACAAGCCCCCGCTCCGGAGCGCACCGCGGCCGGCAGGATGCTCTCTGCCGGCGAAGGTGCCGCTTCTCCGGCAAGGAAGCCTCAGCCGCTTCTCCTGCACACGGAGAGCGTGCTAGCTGCTGAAACGTGAAGAAAGAAGCTGCAGAAGACTGGCACTGAGCGTGCAGCTTTCCAGCGGAGAGAAAAAGCTACTTGAACACTCTGCAAGCCTTTCCACTCCCAAAAACATGCACATGGAAGGAGCTGCTGCAAAAGCGATGCTGTGCTCGCTGCTGCTCCTCCTGAAGCTCTGGCTGCTAAATCTGAGGCTTTCCTTCCAATTTCAAGCTGCAAAGCACTTGCTGAATTGCAGGGAAAGTCCGGGAGGCATTTGCTGTGCTGGCACACTTTCTCCTTCCTAGACAGAGTGGAAAAGCTTTTCCCTGCCGTGTAGGCGACAAGAGACGCATTAGACAGGGATCCGGAGCTGTCCGAAGGTAAGCGCCTGTTTCCGGCCTCTTTCGGCACAAGCCCCCGCTCCGGAGCGCACCGCGGCCGGCAGGATGCTCTCTGCCGGCGAAGGTGCCGCTTCTCCGGCAAGGAAGCCTCAGCCGCTTCTCCTGCACACGGAGAGCGTGCTAGCTGCTGAAACGTGAAGAAAGAAGCTGCAGAAGACTGGCACTGAGCGTGCAGCTTTCCAGCGGAGAGAAAAAGCTACTTGAACACTCTGCAAGCCTTTCCACTCCCAAAAACATGCACATGGAAGGAGCTGCTGCAAAAGCGATGCTGTGCTCGCTGCTGCTCGTCCTGAAGCTCTGGCTGCTAAATCTGAGGCTTTCCTTCCAATTTCAAGCTGCAAAGCACTTGCTGAATTGCAGGGAAAGTCCGGGAGGCATTTGCTGTGCTGGCACACTTTCTCCTTCCTAGACAGAGTGGAAAAGCTTTTCCCTGCCGTGTAGGCGACAAGAGACGCATTAGACAGGGATCCGGAGCTGTCCGAAGGTAAGCGCCTGTTCCCGGCCTCTTTCGGCACAAGCCCCCGCTCCGGAGCGCACCGCGGCCGGCAGGATGCTCTCTGCCGGCGAAGGTGCCGCTTCTCCGGCAAGGAAGCCTCAGCCGCTTCTCCTGCACACGGAGAGCGTGCTAGCTGCTGAAACGTGAAGAAAGAAGCTGCAGAAGACTGGCACTGAGCGTGCAGCATTCCAGCGGCGAGAAAAAGCTACTTGAACACTCTGCAAGCCTTTCCACTCCCAAAAACATGCACATGGAAGGAGCTGCTGCAAAAGCGATGCTGTGCTCGCTGCTGCTCCTCCTGAAGCTCTGGCTGCTAAATCTGAGGCTTTCCTTCCAATTTCAAGCTGCAAAGCACTTGCTGAATTGCAGGGAAAGTCCGGGAGGCATTTGCTGTGCTGGCACACTTTCTCCTTCCTAGACAGAGTGGAAAAGCTTTTCCCTGCCGTGTAGGCGACAAGAGACGCATTAGACCGGGATCCGGAGCTGTCCGAAGGTAAGCGCTTGTTCCCGGCCTCTTTCGGCACAAGCCCCCGCTCCGGAGCGCACCGCGGCCGGCAGGATGCTCTCTGCCGGCGAAGGTGCCGCTTCTCCGGCAAGGAAGCCTCAGCCGCTTCTCCTGCACACGGAGAGCGTGCTAGCTGCTGAAACGTGAAGAAAGAAGCTGCAGAAGACTGGCACTGAGCGTGCAGCTTTCCAGCGGAGAGAAAAAGCTACTTGAACACTCTGCAAGCCTTTCCACTCCCAAAAACATGCACATGGAAGGAGCTGCTGCAAAAGCGATGCTGTGCTCGCTGCTGCTCGTCCTGAAGCTCTGGCTGCTAAATCTGAGGCTTTCCTTCCAATTTCAAGCTGCAAAGCACTTGCTGAATTGCAGGGAAAGTCCGGGAGGCATTTGCTGTGCTGGCACACTTTCTCCTTCCTAGACAGAGTGGAAAAGCTTTTCCCTGCCGTGTAGGCGACAAGAGACGCATTAGACAGGGATCCGGAGCTGTCCGAAGGTAAGCGCTTGTTCCCGGCCTCTTTCGGCACAAGCCCCCGCTCCGGAGCGCACCGCGGCCGGCAGGATGCTCTCTGCCGGCGAAGGTGCCGCTTCTCCGGCAAGGAAGCCTCAGCCGCTTCTCCTGCACACGGAGAGCGTGCTAGCTGCTGAAACGTGAAGAAAGAAGCTGCAGAAGACTGGCACTGAGCGTGCAGCTTTCCAGCGGAGAGAAAAAGCTACTTGAACACTCTGCAAGCCTTTCCACTCCCAAAAACATGCACATGGAAGGAGCTGCTGCAAAAGCGATGCTGTGCTCGCTGCTGCTCCTCCTGAAGCTCTGGCTGCTAAATCTGAGGCTTTCCTTCCAATTTCAAGCTGCAAAGCACTTGCTGAATTGCAGGGAAAGTCCGGGAGGCATTTGCTGTGCTGGCACACTTTCTCCTTCCTAGACAGAGTGGAAAAGCTTTTCCCTGCCGTGTAGGCGACAAGAGACGCATTAGACAGGGATCCGGAGCTGTCCGAAGGTAAGCGCCTGTTGCCGGCCTCTTTCGGCACAAGCCCCCGCTCCGGAGCGCACCGCGGCCGGACGGATGCTCTCTGCCGGCGAAGGTGCCGCTTCTCCGGCAAGGAAGCCTCAGCCGCTTCTCCTGCACACGGAGAGCGTGCTAGCTGCTGAAACGTGAAGAAAGAAGCTGCAGAAGACTGGCACTGAGCGTGCAGCTTTCCAGCGGAAAGAAAAAGCTACTTGAACACTCTGCAAGCCTTTCCACTCCCAAAAACATGCACATGGAAGGAGCTGCTGCAAAAGCGATGCTGTGCTCGCTGCTGCTCCTCCTGAAGCTCTGGCTGCTAAATCTGAGGCTTTCCTTCCAATTTCAAGCTGCAAAGCACTTGCTGAATTGCAGGGAAAGTCCGGGAGGCATTTGCAGTGCTGGCACACTTTCTCCTTCCTAGACAGAGTGGAAAAGCTTTTCCCTGCCGTGTAGGCGACAAGAGACGCATTAGACCGGGATCCGGAGCTGTCCGAAGGTAAGCGCTTGTTCCCGGCCTCTTTCGGCACAAGCCCCCGCTCCGGAGCGCACCGCGGCCGGCAGGATGCTCTCTGCCGGCGAAGGTGCCGCTTCTCCGGCAAGGAAGCCTCAGCCGCTTCTCCTGCACACGGAGAGCGTGCTAGCTGCTGAAACGTGAAGAAAGAAGCTGCAGAAGACTGGCACTGAGCGTGCAGCTTTCCAGCGGAGAGAAAAAGCGACTTGAACACTCTGCAAGCCTTTCCACTCCCAAAAACATGCACATGGAAGGAGCTGCTGCAAAAGCGATGCTGTGCTCGCTGCTGCTCCTCCTGAAGCTCTGGCTGCTAAATCTGAGGCTTTCCTTCCAATTTCAAGCGCAAAGCACTTGCTGAATTGCAGGGAAAGTCCGGGAGGCATTTGCTGTGCTGGCACACTTTCTCCTTCCTAGACAGAGTGGAAAAGCTTTTCCCTGCCATGTAGGCGACAAGAGACGCATTAGACCGGGATCCGGAGCTGTCCGAAGGTAAGCGCCCGTTCCCGGCCTCTTTCGGCACAAGCCCCCGCTCCGGAGCGCACCGCGGCCGGCAGGATGCTCTCTGCCGGCGAAGGTGCCGCTACTCCGGCAAGGAAGCCTCAGCCGCTTCTCCTGCACACGGAGAGCGTGCTAGCTGCTGAAACGTGAAGAAAGAAGCTGCAGAAGACTGGCACTGAGCGTGCAGCTTTCCAGCGGAGAGAAAAAGCTACTTGAACACTCTGCAAGCCTTTCCACTCCCAAAAACATGCACATGGAAGGAGCTGCTGCAAAAGCGATGCTGTGCTCGCTGCTGCTCTTCCTGAAGCTCTGGCTGCTAAATCTGAGGCTTTC
Organism: Fringilla coelebs; assembly: GCF_963513975.1. Lineage (NCBI taxonomy): Eukaryota > Metazoa > Chordata > Aves > Passeriformes > Fringillidae > Fringilla > Fringilla coelebs. Next base: position 240,958 of record NW_028167300.1, on the reverse strand, counting down.
CTTCCAATTTCAAGCTGCAAAGCACTTGCTGAATTGCAGGGAAAGTCCGGGAGGCATTTGCTGTGCTGGCACACTTTCTCCTTCCTAGACAGAGTGGAAAAGCTTTTCCCTGCCGTGTAGGCGACAAGAGACGCATTAGACAGGGATCCGGAGCTGTCCGAAGGTAAGCGCCTGTTGCTGGCCTCTTTCGGCACAAGCCCCCGCTCCGGAGCGCACCGCGGCCGGCAGGATGCTCTCTGCCGGCGAAGGTGCCGCTTCTCCGTCAAGGAAGCCTCAGCCGCTTCTCCTGCACACGGAGAGCGTGCTAGCTGCTGAAACGTGAAGAAAGAAGCTGCAGAAGACTGGCACTGAGCGTGCAGCTTTCCAGCGGAGAGAAAAAGCTACTTGAACACTCTGCAAGCCTTTCCACTCCCAAAAACATGCACATGGAAGGAGCTGCTGCAAAAGCGATGCTGTGCTCGCTGCTGCTCTTCCTGAAGCTCTGGCTGCTAAATCTGAGGCTTTCCTTCCAATTTCAAGCTGCAAAGCACTTGCTGAATTGCAGGGAAAGTCCGGGAGGCATTTGCTGTGCTGGCACACTTTCTCCTTCCTAGACAGAGTGGAAAAGCTTTTCCCTGCCGTGTAGGCGACAAGAGACGCATTAGACAGGGATCCGGAGCTGTCCGAAGGTAAGCGCTTGTTCCCGGCCTCTTTCGGCACAAGCCCCCGCTCCGGAGCGCACCGCGGCCGGCAGGATGCTCTCTGCCGGCGAAGGTGCCGCTTCTCCGGCAAGGAAGCCTCAGCCGCTTCTCCTGCACACGGAGAGCGTGCTAGCTGCTGAAACGTGAAGAAAGAAGCTGCAGAAGACTGGCACTGAGCGTGCAGCTTTCCAGCGGAGAGAAAAAGCTACTTGAACACTCTGCAAGCCTTTCCACTCCCAAAAACATGCACATGGAAGGAGCTGCTGCAAAAGCGATGCTGTGCTCGCTGCTGCTCGTCCTGAAGCTCTGGCTGCTAAATCTGAGGCTTTCCTTCCAATTTCAAGCTGCAAAGCACTTGCTGAATTGCAGGGAAAGTCCGGGAGGCATTTGCTGTGCTGGCACACTTTCTCCTTCCTAGACAGAGTGGAAAAGCTTTTCCCTGCCGTGTAGGCGACAAGAGACGCATTAGACAGGGATCCGGAGCTGTCCGAAGGTAAGCGCTTGTTCCCGGCCTCTTTCGGCACAAGCCCCCGCTCCGGAGCGCACCGCGGCCGGCAGGATGCTCTCTGCCGGCGAAGGTGCCGCTTCTCCGGCAAGGAAGCCTCAGCCGCTTCTCCTGCACACGGAGAGCGTGCTAGCTGCTGAAACGTGAAGAAAGAAGCTGCAGAACACTGGCACTGAGCGTGCAGCTTTCCAGCGGAGAGAAAAAGCTACTTGAACACTCTGCAAGCCTTTCCACTCCCAAAAACATGCACATGGAAGGAGCTGCTGCAAAAGCGATGCTGTGCTCGCTGCTGCTCGTCCTGAAGCTCTGGCTGCTAAATCTGAGGCTTTCCTTCCAATTTCAAGCTGCAAAGCACTTGCTGAATTGCAGGGAAAGTCCGGGAGGCATTTGCTGTGCTGGCACACTTTCTCCTTCCTAGACAGAGTGGAAAAGCTTTTCCCTGCCGTGTAGGCGACAAGAGACGCATTAGACAGGGATCCGGAGCTGTCCGAAGGTAAGCGCCTGTTGCCGGCCTCTTTCGGCACAAGCCCCCGCTCCGGAGCGCACCGCGGCCGGCAGGATGCTCTCTGCCGGCGAAGGTGCCGCTTCTCCGGCAAGGAAGCCTCAGCCGCTTCTCCTGCACACGGAGAGCGTGCTAGCTGCTGAAACGTGAAGAAAGAAGCTGCAGAAGACTGGCACTGAGCGTGCAGCTTTCCAGCGGAGAGAAAAAGCTACTTGAACACTCTGCAAGCCTTTCCACTCCCAAAAACATGCACATGGAAGGAGCTGCTGCAAAAGCGATGCTGTGCTCGCTGCTGCTCGTCCTGAAGCTCTGGCTGCTAAATCTGAGGCTTTCCTTCCAATTTCAAGCTGCAAAGCACTTGCTGAATTGCAGGGAAAGTCCGGGAGGCATTTGCAGTGCTGGCACACTTTCTCCTTCCTAGACAGAGTGGAAAAGCTTTTCCCTGCCGTGTAGGCGACAAGAGACGCATTAGACCGGGATCCGGAGCTGTCCGAAGGTAAGCGCCTGTTCCCGGCCTCTTTCGGCACAAGCCCCCGCTCCGGAGCGCACCGCGGCCGGCAGGATGCTCTCTGCCGGCGAAGGTGCCGCTTCTCCGGCAAGGAAGCCTCAGCCGCTTCTCCTGCACACGGAGAGCGTGCTAGCTGCTGAAACGTGAAGAAAGAAGCTGCAGAACACTGGCACTGAGCGTGCAGCTTTCCAGCGGAGAGAAAAAGCTACTTGAACACTCTGCAAGCCTTTCCACTCCCAAAAACATGCACATGGAAGGAGCTGCTGCAAAAGCGATGCTGTGCTCGCTGCTGCTCCTCCTGAAGCTCTGGCTGCTAAATCTGAGGCTTTCCTTCCAATTTCAAGCTGCAAAGCACTTGCTGAATTGCAGGGAAAGTCCGGGAGGCATTTGCTGTGCTGGCACACTTTCTCCTTCCTAGACAGAGTGGAAAAGCTTTTCCCTGCCGTGTAGGCGACAAGAGACGCATTAGACCGGGATCCGGAGCTGTCCGAAGGTAAGCGCCCGTTCCCGGCCTCTTTCGGCACAAGCCCCCGCTCCGGAGCGCACCGCGGCCGGCAGGATGCTCTCTGCCGGCGAAGGTGCCGCTACTCCGGCAAGGAAGCCTCAGCCGCTTCTCCTGCACACGGAGAGCGTGCTAGCTGCTGAAACGTGAAGAAAGAAGCTGCAGAAGACTGGCACTGAGCGTGCAGCTTTCCAGCGGAGAGAAAAAGCTACTTGAACACTCTGCAAGCCTTTCCACTCCCAAAAACATGCACATGGAAGGAGCTGCTGCAAAAGCGATGCTGTGCTCGCTGCTGCTCTTCCTGAAGCTCTGGCTGCTAAATCTGAGGCTTTCCTTCCAATTTCAAGCTGCAAAGCACTTGCTGAATTGCAGGGAAAGTCCGGGAGGCATTTGCTGTGCTGGCACACTTTCTCCTTCCTAGACAGAGTGGAAAAGCTTTTCCCTGCCGTGTAGGCGACAAGAGACGCATTAGACAGGGATCCGGAGCTGTCCGAAGGTAAGCGCCTGTTGCCGGCCTCTTTCGGCACAAGCCCCCGCTCCGGAGCGCACCGCGGCCGGCAGGATGCTCTCTGCCGGCGAAGGTGCCGCTTCTCCGGCAAGGAAGCCTCAGCCGCTTCTCCTGCACACGGAGAGCGTGCTAGCTGCTGAAACGTGAAGAAAGAAGCTGCAGAAGACTGGCACTGAGCGTGCAGCTTTCCAGCGGAGAGAAAAAGCTACTTGAACACTCTGCAAGCCTTTCCACTCCCAAAAACATGCACATGGAAGGAGCTGCTGCAAAAGCGATGCTGTGCTCGCTGCTGCTCTTCCTGAAGCTCTGGCTGCTAAATCTGAGGCTTTCCTTCCAATTTCAAGCTGCAAAGCACTTGCTGAATTGCAGGGAAAGTCCGGGAGGCATTTGCTGTGCTGGCACACTTTCTCCTTCCTAGACAGAGTGGAAAAGCTTTTCCCTGCCGTGTAGGCGACAAGAGACGCATTAGACAGGGATCCGGAGCTGTCCGAAGGTAAGCGCCTGTTGCCGGCCTCTTTCGGCACAAGCCCCCGCTCCGGAGCGCACCGCGGCCGGCAGGATGCTCTCTGCCGGCGAAGGTGCCGCTTCTCCGGCAAGGAAGCCTCAGCCGCTTCTCCTGCACACGGAGAGCGTGCTAGCTGCTGAAACGTGAAGAAAGAAGCTGCAGAAGACTGGCACTGAGCGTGCAGCTTTCCAGCGGAGAGAAAAAGCTACTTGAACACTCTGCAAGCCTTTCCACTCCCAAAAACATGCACATGGAAGGAGCTGCTGCAAAAGCGATGCTGTGCTCGCTGCTGCTCGTCCTGAAGCTCTGGCTGCTAAATCTGAGGCTTTCCTTCCAATTTCAAGCTGCAAAGCACTTGCTGAATTGCAGGGAAAGTCCGGGAGGCATTTGCTGTGCTGGCACACTTTCTCCTTCCTAGACAGAGTGGAAAAGCTTTTCCCTGCCGTGTAGGCGACAAGAGACGCATTAGACAGGGATCCGGAGCTGTCCGAAGGTAAGCGCTTGTTCCCGGCCTCTTTCGGCACAAGCCCCCGCTCCGGAGCGCACCGCGGCCGGCAGGATGCTCTCTGCCGGCGAAGGTGCCGCTTCTCCGGCAAGGAAGCCTCAGCCGCTTCTCCTGCACACGGAGAGCGTGCTAGCTGCTGAAACGTGAAGAAAGAAGCTGCAGAAGACTGGCACTGAGCGTGCAGCTTTCCAGCGGAGAGAAAAAGCTACTTGAACACTCTGCAAGCCTTTCCACTCCCAAAAACATGCACATGGAAGGAGCTGCTGCAAAAGCGATGCTGTGCTCGCTGCTGCTCCTCCTGAAGCTCTGGCTGCTAAATCTGAGGCTTTCCTTCCAATTTCAAGCTGCAAAGCACTTGCTGAATTGCAGGGAAAGTCCGGGAGGCATTTGCTGTGCTGGCACACTTTCTCCTTCCTAGACAGAGTGGAAAAGCTTTTCCCTGCCGTGTAGGCGACAAGAGACGCATTAGACAGGGATCCGGAGCTGTCCGAAGGTAAGCGCCTGTTGCCGGCCTCTTTCGGCACAAGCCCCCGCTCCGGAGCGCACCGCGGCCGGCAGGATGCTCTCTGCCGGCGAAGGTGCCGCTTCTCCGGCAAGGAAGCCTCAGCCGCTTCTCCTGCACACGGAGAGCGTGCTAGCTGCTGAAACGTGAAGAAAGAAGCTGCAGAAGACTGGCACTGAGCGTGCAGCTTTCCAGCGGAGAGAAAAAGCTACTTGAACACTCTGCAAGCCTTTCCACTCCCAAAAACATGCACATGGAAGGAGCTGCTGCAAAAGCGATGCTGTGCTCGCTGCTGCTCGTCCTGAAGCTCTGGCTGCTAAATCTGAGGCTTTCCTTCCAATTTCAAGCTGCAAAGCACTTGCTGAATTGCAGGGAAAGTCCGGGAGGCATTTGCAGTGCTGGCACACTTTCTCCTTCCTAGACAGAGTGGAAAAGCTTTTCCCTGCCGTGTAGGCGACAAGAGACGCATTAGACCGGGATCCGGAGCTGTCCGAAGGTAAGCGCTTGTTCCCGGCCTCTTTCGGCACAAGCCCCCGCTCCGGAGCGCACCGCGGCCGGCAGGATGCTCTCTGCCGGCGAAGGTGCCGCTTCTCCGGCAAGGAAGCCTCAGCCGCTTCTCCTGCACACGGAGAGCGTGCTAGCTGCTGAAACGTGAAGAAAGAAGCTGCAGAACACTGGCACTGAGCGTGCAGCTTTCCAGCGGAGAGAAAAAGCTACTTGAACACTCTGCAAGCCTTTCCACTCCCAAAAACATGCACATGGAAGGAGCTGCTGCAAAAGCGATGCTGTGCTCGCTGCTGCTCCTCCTGAAGCTCTGGCTGCTAAATCTGAGGCTTTCCTTCCAATTTCAAGCGCAAAGCACTTGCTGAATTGCAGGGAAAGTCCGGGAGGCATTTGCTGTGCTGGCACACTTTCTCCTTCCTAGACAGAGTGGAAAAGCTTTTCCCTGCCGTGTAGGCGACAAGAGACGCATTAGACAGGGATCCGGAGCTGTCCGAAGGTAAGCGCCTGTTGCCGGCCTCTTTCGGCACAAGCCCCCGCTCCGGAGCGCACCGCGGCCGGCAGGATGCTCTCTGCCGGCGAAGGTGCCGCTTCTCCAGCAAGGAAGCATCAGCCGCTTCTCCTGCACACGGAGAGCGTGCTAGCTGCTGAAACGTGAAGAAAGAAGCTGCAGAAGACTGGCACTGAGCGTGCAGCTTTCCAGCGGAGAGAAAAAGCTACTTGAACACTCTGCAAGCCTTTCCACTCCCAAAAACATGCACATGGAAGGAGCTGCTGCAAAAGCGATGCTGTGCTCGCTGCTGCTCCTCCTGAAGCTCTGGCTGCTAAATCTGAGGCTTTCCTTCCAATTTCAAGCTGCAAAGCACTTGCTGAATTGCAGGGAAAGTCCGGGAGGCATTTGCTGTGCTGGCACACTTTCTCCTTCCTAGACAGAGTGGAAAAGCTTTTCCCTGCCGTGTAGGCGACAAGAGACGCATTAGACAGGGATCCGGAGCTGTCCGAAGGTAAGCGCCCGTTCCCGGCCTCTTTCGGCACAAGCCCCCGCTCCGGAGCGCACCGCGGCCGGCAGGATGCTCTCTGCCGGCGAAGGTGCCGCTTCTCCGGCAAGGAAGCCTCAGCCGCTTCTCCTGCACACGGAGAGCGTGCTAGCTGCTGAAACGTGAAGAAAGAAGCTGCAGAAGACTGGCACTGAGCGTGCAGCTTTCCAGCGGAGAGAAAAAGCTACTTGAACACTCTGCAAGCCTTTCCACTCCCAAAAACATGCACATGGAAGGAGCTGCTGCAAAAGCGATGCTGTGCTCGCTGCTGCTCGTCCTGAAGCTCTGGCTGCTAAATCTGAGGCTTTCCTTCCAATTTCAAGCTGCAAAGCACTTGCTGAATTGCAGGGAAAGTCCGGGAGGCATTTGCTGTGCTGGCACACTTTCTCCTTCCTAGACAGAGTGGAAAAGCTTTTCCCTGCCGTGTAGGCGACAAGAGACGCATTAGACCGGGATCCGGAGCTGTCCGAAGGTAAGCGCCCGTTCCCGGCCTCTTTCGGCACAAGCCCCCGCTCCGGAGCGCACCGCGGCCGGCAGGATGCTCTCTGCCGGCGAAGGTGCCGCTACTCCGGCAAGGAAGCCTCAGCCGCTTCTCCTGCACACGGAGAGCGTGCTAGCTGCTGAAACGTGAAGAAAGAAGCTGCAGAAGACTGGCACTGAGCGTGCAGCTTTCCAGCGGAGAGAAAAAGCTACTTGAACACTCTGCAAGCCTTTCCACTCCCAAAAACATGCACATGGAAGGAGCTGCTGCAAAAGCGATGCTGTGCTCGCTGCTGCTCTTCCTGAAGCTCTGGCTGCTAAATCTGAGGCTTTCCTTCCAATTTCAAGCTGCAAAGCACTTGCTGAATTGCAGGGAAAGTCCGGGAGGCATTTGCTGTGCTGGCACACTTTCTCCTTCCTAGACAGAGTGGAAAAGCTTTTCCCTGCCGTGTAGGCGACAAGAGACGCATTAGACAGGGATCCGGAGCTGTCCGAAGGTAAGCGCCTGTTGCCGGCCTCTTTCGGCACAAGCCCCCGCTCCGGAGCGCACCGCGGCCGGCAGGATGCTCTCTGCCGGCGAAGGTGCCGCTTCTCCGGCAAGGAAGCCTCAGCCGCTTCTCCTGCACACGGAGAGCGTGCTAGCTGCTGAAACGTGAAGAAAGAAGCTGCAGAAGACTGGCACTGAGCGTGCAGCTTTCCAGCGGAGAGAAAAAGCTACTTGAACACTCTGCAAGCCTTTCCACTCCCAAAAACATGCACATGGAAGGAGCTGCTGCAAAAGCGATGCTGTGCTCGCTGCTGCTCTTCCTGAAGCTCTGGCTGCTAAATCTGAGGCTTTCCTTCCAATTCCAAGCTGCAAAGCACTTGCTGAATTGCAGGGAAAGTCCGGGAGGCATTTGCTGTGCTGGCACACTTTCTCCTTCCTAGACAGAGTGGAAAAGCTTTTCCCTGCCGTGTAGGCGACAAGAGACGCATTAGACAGGGATCCGGAGCTGTCCGAAGGTAAGCGCCTGTTGCCGGCCTCTTTCGGCACAAGCCCCCGCTCCGGAGCGCACCGCGGCCGGCAGGATGCTCTCTGCCGGCGAAGGTGCCGCTTCTCCGGCAAGGAAGCCTCAGCCGCTTCTCCTGCACACGGAGAGCGTGCTAGCTGCTGAAACGTGAAGAAAGAAGCTGCAGAAGACTGGCACTGAGCGTGCAGCTTTCCAGCGGAGAGAAAAAGCTACTTGAACACTCTGCAAGCCTTTCCACTCCCAAAAACATGCACATGGAAGGAGCTGCTGCAAAAGCGATGCTGTGCTCGCTGCTGCTCGTCCTGAAGCTCTGGCTGCTAAATCTGAGGCTTTCCTTCCAATTTCAAGCTGCAAAGCACTTGCTGAATTGCAGGGAAAGTCCGGGAGGCATTTGCTGTGCTGGCACACTTTCTCCTTCCTAGACAGAGTGGAAAAGCTTTTCCCTGCCGTGTAGGCGACAAGAGACGCATTAGACAGGGATCCGGAGCTGTCCGAAGGTAAGCGCTTGTTCCCGGCCTCTTTCGGCACAAGCCCCCGCTCCGGAGCGCACCGCGGCCGGCAGGATGCTCTCTGCCGGCGAAGGTGCCGCTTCTCCGGCAAGGAAGCCTCAGCCGCTTCTCCTGCACACGGAGAGCGTGCTAGCTGCTGAAACGTGAAGAAAGAAGCTGCAGAAGACTGGCACTGAGCGTGCAGCTTTCCAGCGGAGAGAAAAAGCTACTTGAACACTCTGCAAGCCTTTCCACTCCCAAAAACATGCACATGGAAGGAGCTGCTGCAAAAGCGATGCTGTGCTCGCTGCTGCTCCTCCTGAAGCTCTGGCTGCTAAATCTGAGGCTTTCCTTCCAATTTCAAGCTGCAAAGCACTTGCTGAATTGCAGGGAAAGTCCGGGAGGCATTTGCTGTGCTGGCACACTTTCTCCTTCCTAGACAGAGTGGAAAAGCTTTTCCCTGCCGTGTAGGCGACAAGAGACGCATTAGACAGGGATCCGGAGCTGTCCGAAGGTAAGCGCTTGTTCCCGGCCTCTTTCGGCACAAGCCCCCGCTCCGGAGCGCACCGCGGCCGGCAGGATGCTCTCTGCCGGCGAAGGTGCCGCTTCTCCGGCAAGGAAGCCTCAGCCGCTTCTCCTGCACACGGAGAGCGTGCTAGCTGCTGAAACGTGAAGAAAGAAGCTGCAGAAGACTGGCACTGAGCGTGCAGCTTTCCAGCGGAGAGAAAAAGCTACTTGAACACTCTGCAAGCCTTTCCACTCCCAAAAACATGCACATGGAAGGAGCTGCTGCAAAAGCGATGCTGTGCTCGCTGCTGCTCGTCCTGAAGCTCTGGCTGCTAAATCTGAGGCTTTCCTTCCAATTTCAAGCTGCAAAGCACTTGCTGAATTGCAGGGAAAGTCCGGGAGGCATTTGCAGTGCTGGCACACTTTCTCCTTCCTAGACAGAGTGGAAAAGCTTTTCCCTGCCGTGTAGGCGACAAGAGACGCATTAGACCGGGATCCGGAGCTGTCCGAAGGTAAGCGCTTGTTCCCGGCCTCTTTCGGCACAAGCCCCCGCTCCGGAGCGCACCGCGGCCGGCAGGATGCTCTCTGCCGGCGAAGGTGCCGCTTCTCCGGCAAGGAAGCCTCAGCCGCTTCTCCTGCACACGGAGAGCGTGCTAGCTGCTGAAACGTGAAGAAAGAAGCTGCAGAACACTGGCACTGAGCGTGCAGCTTTCCAGCGGAGAGAAAAAGCTACTTGAACACTCTGCAAGCCTTTCCACTCCCAAAAACATGCACATGGAAGGAGCTGCTGCAAAAGCGATGCTGTGCTCGCTGCTGCTCCTCCTGAAGCTCTGGCTGCTAAATCTGAGGCTTTCCTTCCAATTTCAAGCGCAAAGCACTTGCTGAATTGCAGGGAAAGTCCGGGAGGCATTTGCTGTGCTGGCACACTTTCTCCTTCCTAGACAGAGTGGAAAAGCTTTTCCCTGCCGTGTAGGCGACAAGAGACGCATTAGACCGGGATCCGGAGCTGTCCGAAGGTAAGCGCCTGTTGCCGGCCTCTTTCGGCACAAGCCCCCGCTCCGGAGCGCACCGCGGCCGGCAGGATGCTCTCTGCCGGCGAAGGTGCCGCTTCTCCAGCAAGGAAGCATCAGCCGCTTCTCCTGCACACGGAGAGCGTGCTAGCTGCTGAAACGTGAAGAAAGAAGCTGCAGAAGACTGGCACTGAGCGTGCAGCTTTCCAGCGGAGAGAAAAAGCTACTTGAACACTCTGCAAGCCTTTCCACTCCCAAAAACATGCACATGGAAGGAGCTGCTGCAAAAGCGATGCTGTGCTCGCTGCTGCTCCTCCTGAAGCTCTGGCTGCTAAATCTGAGGCTTTCCTTCCAATTTCAAGCTGCAAAGCACTTGCTGAATTGCAGGGAAAGTCCGGGAGGCATTTGCTGTGCTGGCACACTTTCTCCTTCCTAGACAGAGTGGAAAAGCTTTTCCCTGCCGTGTAGGCGACAAGAGACGCATTAGACAGGGATCCGGAGCTGTCCGAAGGTAAGCGCCCGTTCCCGGCCTCTTTCGGCACAAGCCCCCGCTCCGGAGCGCACCGCGGCCGGCAGGATGCTCTCTGCCGGCGAAGGTGCCGCTTCTCCGGCAAGGAAGCCTCAGCCGCTTCTCCTGCACACGGAGAGCGTGCTAGCTGCTGAAACGTGAAGAAAGAAGCTGCAGAAGACTGGCACTGAGCGTGCAGCTTTCCAGCGGAGAGAAAAAGCTACTTGAACACTCTGCAAGCCTTTCCACTCCCAAAAACATGCACATGGAAGGAGCTGCTGCAAAAGCGATGCTGTGCTCGCTGCTGCTCGTCCTGAAGCTCTGGCTGCTAAATCTGAGGCTTTCCTTCCAATTTCAAGCTGCAAAGCACTTGCTGAATTGCAGGGAAAGTCCGGGAGGCATTTGCTGTGCTGGCACACTTTCTCCTTCCTAGACAGAGTGGAAAAGCTTTTCCCTGCCGTGTAGGCGACAAGAGACGCATTAGACAGGGATCCGGAGCTGTCCGAAGGTAACCGCTTGTTCCCGGCCTCTTTCGGCACAAGCCCCCGCTCCGGAGCGCACCGCGGCCGGCAGGATGCTCTCTGCCGGCGAAGGTGCCGCTTCTCCGGCAAGGAAGCCTCAGCCGCTTCTCCTGCACACGGAGAGCGTGCTAGCTGCTGAAACGTGAAGAAAGAAGCTGCAGAAGACTGGCACTGAGCGTGCAGCTTTCCAGCGGAGAGAAAAAGCTACTTGAACACTCTGCAAGCCTTTCCACTCCCAAAAACATGCACATGGAAGGAGCTGCTGCAAAAGCGATGCTGTGCTCGCTGCTGCTCGTCCTGAAGCTCTGGCTGCTAAATCTGAGGCTTTCCTTCCAATTTCAAGCTGCAAAGCACTTGCTGAATTGCAGGGAAAGTCCGGGAGGCATTTGCAGTGCTGGCACACTTTCTCCTTCCTAGACAGAGTGGAAAAGCTTTTCCCTGCCGTGTAGGCGACAAGAGACGCATTAGACAGGGATCCGGAGCTGTCCGAAGGTAAGCGCCTGTTCCCGGCCTCTTTCGGCACAAGCCCCCGCTCCGGAGCGCACCGCGGCCGGCAGGATGCTCTCTGCCGGCGAAGGTGCCGCTTCTCCGGCAAGGAAGCCTCAGCCGCTTCTCCTGCACACGGAGAGCGTGCTAGCTGCTGAAACGTGAAGAAAGAAGCTGCAGAAGACTGGCACTGAGCGTGCAGCTTTCCAGCGGAGAGAAAAAGCTACCTTAACACTCTGCAAGCCTTTCCACTCCCAAAAACATGCACATGGAAGGAGCTGCTGCAAAAGCGATGCTGTGCTCGCTGCTGCTCGTCCTGAAGCTCTGGCTGCTAAATCTGAGGCTTTCCTTCCAATTTCAAGCTGCAAAGCACTTGCTGAATTGCAGGGAAAGTCCGGGAGGCATTTGCTGTGCTGGCACACTTTCTCCTTCCTAGACAGAGTGGAAAAGCTTTTCCCTGCCGTGTAGGCGACAAGAGACGCATTAGACAGGGATCCGGAGCTGTCCGAAGGTAAGCGCTTGTTCCCGGCCTCTTTCGGCACAAGCCCCCGCTCCGGAGCGCACCGCGGCCGGCAGGATGCTCTCTGCCGGCGAAGGTGCCGCTTCTCCGGCAAGGAAGCCTCAGCCGCTTCTCCTGCACACGGAGAGCGTGCTAGCTGCTGAAACGTGAAGAAAGAAGCTGCAGAAGACTGGCACTGAGCGTGCAGCTTTCCAGCGGAGAGAAAAAGCTACTTGAACACTCTGCAAGCCTTTCCACTCCCAAAAACATGCACATGGAAGGAGCTGCTGCAAAAGCGATGCTGTGCTCGCTGCTGCTCCTCCTGAAGCTCTGGCTGCTAAATCTGAGGCTTTCCTTCCAATTTCAAGCTGCAAAGCACTTGCTGAATTGCAGGGAAAGTCCGGGAGGCATTTGCTGTGCTGGCACACTTTCTCCTTCCTAGACAGAGTGGAAAAGCTTTTCCCTGCCGTGTAGGCGACAGGAGACGCATTAGACGGGCATCCGGAGCTGTCCGAAGGTAAGCGCCTGTTGCCGGCCTCTTTCGGCACAAGCCCCCGCTCCGGAGCGCACCACGGCCGGCAGGATGCTCTCTGCCGGCGAAGGTGCCGCTTCTCCGGCAAGGAAGCCTCAGCCGCTTCTCCTGCACACGGAGAGCGTGCTAGCTGCTGAAACGTGAAGAAAGAAGCTGCAGAAGACTGGCACTGAGCGTGCAGCTTTCCAGCGGAGAGAAAAAGCTACTTGAACACTCTGCAAGCCTTTCCACTCCCAAAAACATGCACATGGAAGGAGCTGCTGCAAAAGCGATGCTGTGCTCGCTGCTGCTCGTCCTGAAGCTCTGGCTGCTAAATCTGAGGCTTTCCTTCCAATTTCAAGCTGCAAAGCACTTGCTGAATTGCAGGGAAAGTCCGGGAGGCATTTGCTGTGCTGGCACACTTTCTCCCTCCTAGACAGAGTGGAAAAGCTTTTCCCTGCCGTGTAGGCGGCAAGAGACGCATTAGACGGGCATCCGGAGCTGTCCGAAGGTAAGCGCCTGTTGCCGGCCTCTTTCGGCACAAGCCCCCGCTCCGGAGCGCACCGCGGCCGGCAGGATGCTCTCTGCCGGCGAAGGTGCCGCTTCTCCGGCAAGGAAGCCTCAGCCGCTTCTCCTGCACACGGAGAGCGTGCTAGCTGCTGAAACGTGAAGAAAGAAGCTGCAGAAGACTGGCACTGAGCGTGCAGCTTTCCAGCGGAGAGAAAAAGCTACTTGAACACTCTGCAAGCCTTTCCACTCCCAAAAACATGCACATGGAAGGAGCTGCTGCAAAAGCGATGCTGTGCTCGCTGCTGCTCGTCCTGAAGCTCTGGCTGCTAAATCTGAGGCTTTCCTTCCAATTTCAAGCTGCAAAGCACTTGCTGAATTGCAGGGAAAGTCCGGGAGGCATTTGCAGTGCTGGCACACTTTCTCCTTCCTAGACAGAGTGGAAAAGCTTTTCCCTGCCGTGTAGGCGACAAGAGACGCATTAGACAGGGATCCGGAGCTGTCCGAAGGTAAGCGCCTGTTCCCGGCCTCTTTCGGCACAAGCCCCCGCTCCGGAGCGCACCGCGGCCGGCAGGATGCTCTCTGCCGGCGAAGGTGCCGCTTCTCCGGCAAGGAAGCCTCAGCCGCTTCTCCTGCACACGGAGAGCGTGCTAGCTGCTGAAACGTGAAGAAAGAAGCTGCAGAAGACTGGCACTGAGCGTGCAGCTTTCCAGCGGAGAGAAAAAGCTACCTTAACACTCTGCAAGCCTTTCCACTCCCAAAAACATGCACATGGAAGGAGCTGCTGCAAAAGCGATGCTGTGCTCGCTGCTGCTCGTCCTGAAGCTCTGGCTGCTAAATCTGAGGCTTTCCTTCCAATTTCAAGCTGCAAAGCACTTGCTGAATTGCAGGGAAAGTCCGGGAGGCATTTGCTGTGCTGGCACACTTTCTCCTTCCTAGACAGAGTGGAAAAGCTTTTCCCTGCCGTGTAGGCGACAAGAGACGCATTAGACAGGGATCCGGAGCTGTCCGAAGGTAAGCGCTTGTTCCCGGCCTCTTTCGGCACAAGCCCCCGCTCCGGAGCGCACCGCGGCCGGCAGGATGCTCTCTGCCGGCGAAGGTGCCGCTTCTCCGGCAAGGAAGCCTCAGCCGCTTCTCCTGCACACGGAGAGCGTGCTAGCTGCTGAAACGTGAAGAAAGAAGCTGCAGAAGACTGGCACTGAGCGTGCAGCTTTCCAGCGGAGAGAAAAAGCTACTTGAACACTCTGCAAGCCTTTCCACTCCCAAAAACATGCACATGGAAGGAGCTGCTGCAAAAGCGATGCTGTGCTCGCTGCTGCTCCTCCTGAAGCTCTGGCTGCTAAATCTGAGGCTTTCCTTCCAATTTCAAGCTGCAAAGCACTTGCTGAATTGCAGGGAAAGTCCGGGAGGCATTTGCTGTGCTGGCACACTTTCTCCTTCCTAGACAGAGTGGAAAAGCTTTTCCCTGCCGTGTAGGCGACAGGAGACGCATTAGACGGGCATCCGGAGCTGTCCGAAGGTAAGCGCCTGTTGCCGGCCTCTTTCGGCACAAGCCCCCGCTCCGGAGCGCACCACGGCCGGCAGGATGCTCTCTGCCGGCGAAGGTGCCGCTTCTCCGGCAAGGAAGCCTCAGCCGCTTCTCCTGCACACGGAGAGCGTGCTAGCTGCTGAAACGTGAAGAAAGAAGCTGCAGAAGACTGGCACTGAGCGTGCAGCTTTCCAGCGGAGAGAAAAAGCTACTTGAACACTCTGCAAGCCTTTCCACTCCCAAAAACATGCACATGGAAGGAGCTGCTGCAAAAGCGATGCTGTGCTCGCTGCTGCTCGTCCTGAAGCTCTGGCTGCTAAATCTGAGGCTTTCCTTCCAATTTCAAGCTGCAAAGCACTTGCTGAATTGCAGGGAAAGTCCGGGAGGCATTTGCTGTGCTGGCACACTTTCTCCCTCCTAGACAGAGTGGAAAAGCTTTTCCCTGCCGTGTAGGCGGCAAGAGACGCATTAGACGGGCATCCGGAGCTGTCCGAAGGTAAGCGCCTGTTGCCGGCCTCTTTCGGCACAAGCCCCCGCTCCGGAGCGCACCGCGGCCGGCAGGATGCTCTCTGCCGGCGAAGGTGCCGCTTCTCCGGCAAGGAAGCCTCAGCCGCTTCTCCTGCACACGGAGAGCGTGCTAGCTGCTGAAACGTGAAGAAAGAAGCTGCAGAAGACTGGCACTGAGCGTGCAGCTTTCCAGCGGAGAGAAAAAGCTACTTGAACACTCTGCAAGCCTTTCCACTCCCAAAAACATGCACATGGAAGGAGCTGCTGCAAAAGCGATGCTGTGCTCGCTGCTGCTCCTCCTGAAGCTCTGGCTGCTAAATCTGAGGCTTTCCTTCCAATTTCAAGCTGCAAAGCACTTGCTGAATTGCAGGGAAAGTCCGGGAGGCATTTGCTGTGCTGGCACACTTTCTCCTTCCTAGACAGAGTGGAAAAGCTTTTCCCTGCCGTGTAGGCGACAGGAGACGCATTAGACGGGCATCCGGAGCTGTCCGAAGGTAAGCGCCTGTTGCCGGCCTCTTTCGGCACAAGCCCCCGCTCCGGAGCGCACCGCGGCCGGCAGGATGCTCTCTGCCGGCGAAGGTGCCGCTTCTCCGGCAAGGAAGCCTCAGCCGCTTCTCCTGCACACGGAGAGCGTGCTAGCTGCTGAAACGTGAAGAAAGAAGCTGCAGAAGACTGGCACTGAGCGTGCAGCTTTCCAGCGGAGAGAAAAAGCTACTTGAACACTCTGCAAGCCTTTCCACTCCCAAAAACATGCACATGGAAGGAGCTGCTGCAAAAGCGATGCTGTGCTCGCTGCTGCTCGTCCTGAAGCTCTGGCTGCTAAATCTGAGGCTTTCCTTCCAATTTCAAGCTGCAAAGCACTTGCTGAATTGCAGGGAAAGTCCGGGAGGCATTTGCTGTGCTGGCACACTTTCTCCTTCCTAGACAGAGTGGAAAAGCTTTTCCCTGCCGTGTAGGCGACAAGAGACGCATTAGACAGGGATCCGGAGCTGTCCGAAGGTAAGCGCCCGTTCCCGGCCTCTTTCGGCACAAGCCCCCGCTCCGGAGCGCACCGCGGCCGGCAGGATGCTCTCTGCCGGCGAAGGTGCCGCTTCTCCGGCAAGGAAGCCTCAGCCGCTTCTCCTGCACACGGAGAGCGTGCTAGCTGCTGAAACGTGAAGAAAGAAGCTGCAGAAGACTGGCACTGAGCGTGCAGCTTTCCAGCGGAGAGAAAAAGCTACTTGAACACTCTGCAAGCCTTTCCACTCCCAAAAACATGCACATGGAAGGAGCTGCTGCAAAAGCGATGCTGTGCTCGCTGCTGCTCCTCCTGAAGCTCTGGCTGCTAAATCTGAGGCTTTCCTTCCAATTTCAAGCTGCAAAGCACTTGCTGAATTGCAGGGAAAGTCCGGGAGGCATTTGCTGTGCTGGCACACTTTCTCCTTCCTAGACAGAGTGGAAAAGCTTTTCCCTGCCGTGTAGGCGGCAAGAGACGCATTAGACGGGCATCCGGAGCTGTCCGAAGGTAAGCGCCTGTTGCCGGCCTCTTTCGGCACAAGCCCCCGCTCCGGAGCGCACCGCGGCCGGCAGGATGCTCTCTGCCGGCGAAGGTGCCGCTTCTCCGGCAAGGAAGCCTCAGCCGCTTCTCCTGCACACGGAGAGCGTGCTAGCTGCTGAAACGTGAAGAAAGAAGTTGCAGAAGACTGGCACTGAGCGTGCAGCTTTCCAGCGGAGAGAAAAAGCTACTTGAACACTCTGCAAGCCTTTCCACTCCCAAAAACATGCACATGGAAGGAGCTGCTGCAAAAGCGATGCTGTGCTCGCTGCTGCTCCTCCTGAAGCTCTGGCTGCTAAATCTGAGGCTTTCCTTCCAATTTCAAGCTGCAAAGCACTTGCTGAATTGCAGGGAAAGTCCGGGAGGCATTTGCTGTGCTGGCACACTTTCTCCTTCCTAGACAGAGTGGAAAAGCTTTTCCCTGCCGTGTAGGCGACAAGAGACGCATTAGACAGGGATCCGGAGCTGTCCGAAGGTAAGCGCCCGTTCCCGGCCTCTTTCGGCACAAGCCCCCGCTCCGGAGCGCACCGCGGCCGGCAGGATGCTCTCTGCCGGCGAAGGTGCCGCTTCTCCGGCAAGGAAGCCTCAGCCGCTTCTCCTGCACACGGAGAGCGTGCTAGCTGCTGAAACGTGAAGAAAGAAGCTGCAGAACACTGGCACTGAGCGTGCAGCTTTCCAGCGGAGAGAAAAAGCTACTTGAACACTCTGCAAGCCTTTCCACTCCCAAAAACATGCACATGGAAGGAGCTGCTGCAAAAGCGATGCTGTGCTCGCTGCTGCTCGTCCTGAAGCTGTGGCTGCTAAATCTGAGGCTTTCCTTCCAATTTCAAGCTGCAAAGCACTTGCTGAATTGCAGGGAAAGTCCGGGAGGCATTTGCTGTGCTGGCACACTTTCTCCTTCCTAGACAGAGTGGAAAAGCTTTTCCCTGCCGTGTAGGCGACAAGAGACGCATTAGACAGGGATCCGGAGCTGTCCGAAGGTAAGCGCTTGTTCCCGGCCTCGTTCGGCACAAGCCCCCGCTCCGGAGCGCACCGCGGCCGGCAGGATGCTCTCTGCCGGCGAAGGTGCCGCTTCTCCGGCAAGGAAGCCTCAGCCGCTTCTCCTGCACACGGAGAGCGTGCTAGCTGCTGAAACGTGAAGAAAGAAGCTGCAGAACACTGGCACTGAGCGTGCAGCTTTCCAGCGGAGAGAAAAAGCTACTTGAACACTCTGCAAGCCTTTCCACTCCCAAAAACATGCACATGGAAGGAGCTGCTGCAAAAGCGATGCTGTGCTCGCTGCAGCTCCTCCTGAAGCTCTGGCTGCTAAATCTGAGGCTTTCCTTCCAATTTCAAGCTGCAAAGCACTTGCTGAATTGCAGGGAAAGTCCGGGAGGCATTTGCTGTGCTGGCACACTTTCTCCTTCCTAGACAGAGTGGAAAAGCTTTTCCCTGCCGTGTAGGCGACAAGAGACGCATTAGACAGGGATCCGGAGCTGTCCGAAGGTAAGCGCCCGTTCCCGGCCTCTTTCGGCACAAGCCCCCGCTCCGGAGCGCACCGCGGCCGGCAGGATGCTCTCTGCCGGCGAAGGTGCCGCTTCTCCGGCAAGGAAGCCTCAGCCGCTTCTTCTGCACACGGAGAGCGTGCTAGCTGCTGAAACGTGAAGAAAGAAGCTGCAGAAGACTGGCACTGAGCGTGCAGCTTTCCAGCGGAGAGAAAAAGCTACTTGAACACTCTGCAAGCCTTTCCACTCCCAAAAACATGCACATGGAAGGAGCTGCTGCAAAAGCGATGCTGTGCTCGCTGCTGCTCCTCCTGAAGCTCTGGCTGCTAAATCTGAGGCTTTCCTTCCAATTTCAAGCTGCAAAGCACTTGCTGAATTGCAGGGAAAGTCCGGGAGGCATTTGCTGTGCTGGCACACTTTCTCCCTCCTAGACAGAGTGGAAAAGCTTTTCCCTGCCGTGTAGGCGACAAGAGACGCATTAGACAGGGATCCGGAGCTGTCCGAAGGTAAGCGCCCGTTCCCGGCCTCTTTCCGCACAAGCCTCTGCTCCGGAGCGCACCGCGGCCGGCAGGATGCTCTCTGCCGGCGAAGGTGCCGCTACTCCGGCAAGGAAGCCTCAGCCGCTTCTCCTGCACACGGAGAGCGTGCTAGCTGCTGAAACGTGAAGAAAGAAGCTGCAGAAGACTGGCACTGAGCGTGCAGCTTTCCAGCGGAGAGAAAAAGCTACTTGAACACTCTGCAAGCCTTTCCACTCCCAAAAACATGCACATGGAAGGAGCTGCTGCAAAAGCGATGCTGTGCTCGCTGCTGCTCGTCCTGAAGCTCTGGCTGCTAAATCTGAGGCTTTCCTTCCAATTTCAAGCTGCAAAGCACTTGCTGAATTGCAGGGAAAGTCCGGGAGGCATTTGCAGTGCTGGCACACTTTCTCCTTCCTAGACAGAGTGGAAAAGCTTTTCCCTGCCGTGTAGGCGACAAGAGACGCATTAGACAGGGATCCGGAGCTGTCCGAAGGTAAGCGCCTGTTCCCGGCCTCTTTCGGCACAAGCCCCCGCTCCGGAGCGCACCGCGGCCGGCAGGATGCTCTCTGCCGGCGAAGGTGCCGCTTCTCCGGCAAGGAAGCCTCAGCCGCTTCTCCTGCACACGGAGAGCGTGCTAGCTGCTGAAACGTGAAGAAAGAAGCTGCAGAAGACTGGCACTGAGCGTGCAGCTTTCCAGCGGAGAGAAAAAGCTACTTGAACACTCTGCAAGCCTTTCCACTCCCAAAAACATGCACATGGAAGGAGCTGCTGCAAAAGCGATGCTGTGCTCGCTGCTGCTCCTCCTGAAGCTCTGGCTGCTAAATCTGAGGCTTTCCTTCCAATTTCAAGCTGCAAAGCACTTGCTGAATTGCAGGGAAAGTCCGGGAGGCATTTGCAGTGCTGGCACACTTTCTCCTTCCTAGACAGAGTGGAAAAGCTTTTCCCTGCCGTGTAGGCGACAAGAGACGCATTAGACCGGGATCCGGAGCTGTCCGAAGGTAAGCGCTTGTTCCCGGCCTCTTTCGGCACAAGCCCCCGCTCCGGAGCGCACCGCGGCCGGCAGGATGCTCTCTGCCGGCGAAGGTGCCGCTTCTCCGGCAAGGAAGCCTCAGCCGCTTCTCCTGCACACGGAGAGCGTGCTAGCTGCTGAAACGTGAAGAAAGAAGCTGCAGAACACTGGCACTGAGCGTGCAGCTTTCCAGCGGAGAGAAAAAGCTACTTGAACACTCTGCAAGCCTTTCCACTCCCAAAAACATGCACATGGAAGGAGCTGCTGCAAAAGCGATGCTGTGCTCGCTGCTGCTCGTCCTGAAGCTCTGGCTGCTAAATCTGAGGCTTTCCTTCCAATTTCAAGCGCAAAGCACTTGCTGAATTGCAGGGAAAGTCCGGGAGGCATTTGCTGTGCTGGCACACTTTCTCCTTCCTAGACAGAGTGGAAAAGCTTTTCCCTGCCGTGTAGGCGACAAGAGACGCATTAGACCGGGATCCGGAGCTGTCCGAAGGTAAGCGCCCGTTCCCGGCCTCTTTCGGCACAAGCCCCCGCTCCGGAGCGCACCGCGGCCGGCAGGATGCTCTCTGCCGGCGAAGGTGCCGCTACTCCGGCAAGGAAGCCTCAGCCGCTTCTCCTGCACACGGAGAGCGTGCTAGCTGCTGAAACGTGAAGAAAGAAGCTGCAGAAGACTGGCACTGAGCGTGCAGCTTTCCAGCGGAGAGAAAAAGCTACTTAAACACTCTGCAAGCCTTTCCACTCCCAAAAACATGCACATGGAAGGAGCTGCTGCAAAAGCGATGCTGTGCTCGCTGCTGCTCTTCCTGAAGCTCTGGCTGCTAAATCTGAGGCTTTCCTTCCAATTTCAAGCTGCAAAGCACTTGCTGAATTGCAGGGAAAGTCCGGGAGGCATTTGCTGTGCTGGCACACTTTCTCCTTCCTAGACAGAGTGGAAAAGCTTTTCCCTGCCGTGTAGGCGACAAGAGACGCATTAGACAGGGATCCGGAGCTGTCCGAAGGTAAGCGCCTGTTGCCGGCCTCTTTCGGCACAAGCCCCCGCTCCGGAGCGCACCGCGGCCGGCAGGATGCTCTCTGCCGGCGAAGGTGCCGCTTCTCCGGCAAGGAAGCCTCAGCCGCTTCTCCTGCACACGGAGAGCGTGCTAGCTGCTGAAACGTGAAGAAAGAAGCTGCAGAACACTGGCACTGAGCGTGCAGCTTTCCAGCGGAGAGAAAAAGCTACTTGAACACTCTGCAAGCCTTTCCACTCCCAAAAACATGCACATGGAAGGAGCTGCTGCAAAAGCGATGCTGTGCTCGCTGCTGCTCCTCCTGAAGCTCTGGCTGCTAAATCTGAGGCTTTCCTTCCAATTTCAAGCTGCAAAGCACTTGCTGAATTGCAGGGAAAGTCCGGGAGGCATTTGCTGTGCTGGCACACTTTCTCCTTCCTAGACGGAGTGGAAAAGCTTTTCCCTGCCGTGTAGGCGACAAGAGACGCATTAGACAGGGATCCGGAGCTGTCCGAAGGTAAGCGCCTGTTGCCGGCCTCTTTCGGCACAAGCCCCCGCTCCGGAGCGCACCGCGGCCGGCAGGATGCTCTCTGCCGGCGAAGGTGCCGCTTCTCCGGCAAGGAAGCCTCAGCCGCTTCTCCTGCACACGGAGAGCGTGCTAGCTGCTGAAACGTGAAGAAAGAAGCTGCAGAAGACTGGCACTGAGCGTGCAGCTATCCAGCGGAGAGAAAAAGCTACTTGAACACTCTGCAAGCCTTTCCACTCCCAAAAACATGCACATGGAAGGAGCTGCTGCAAAAGCGATGCTGTGCTCGCTGCTGCTCGTCCTGAAGCTCTGGCTGCTAAATCTGAGGCTTTCCTTCCAATTTCAAGCTGCAAAGCACTTGCTGAATTGCAGGGAAAGTCCGGGAGGCATTTGCTGTGCTGGCACACTTTCTCCTTCCTAGACAGAGTGGAAAAGCTTTTCCCTGCCGTGTAGGCGACAAGAGACGCATTAGACCGGGATCCGGAGCTGTCCGAAGGTAAGCGCTTGTTCCCGGCCTCTTTCGGCACAAGCCCCCGCTCCGGAGCGCACCGCGGCCGGCAGGATGCTCTCTGCCGGCGAAGGTGCCGCTTCTCCGGCAAGGAAGCCTCAGCCGCTTCTCCTGCACACGGAGAGCGTGCTAGCTGCTGAAACGTGAAGAAAGAAGCTGCAGAACACTGGCACTGAGCGTGCAGCTTTCCAGCGGAGAGAAAAAGCTACTTGAACACTCTGCAAGCCTTTCCACTCCCAAAAACATGCACATGGAAGGAGCTGCTGCAAAAGCGATGCTGTGCTCGCTGCTGCTCGTCCTGAAGCTCTGGCTGCTAAATCTGAGGCTTTCCTTCCAATTTCAAGCGCAAAGCACTTGCTGAATTGCAGGGAAAGTCCGGGAGGCATTTGCTGTGCTGGCACACTTTCTCCTTCCTAGACAGAGTGGAAAAGCTTTTCCCTGCCGTGTAGGCGACAAGAGACGCATTAGACCGGGATCCGGAGCTGTCCGAAGGTAAGCGCCCGTTCCCGGCCTCTTTCGGCACAAGCCCCCGCTCCGGAGCGCACCGCGGCCGGCAGGATGCTCTCTGCCGGCGAAGGTGCCGCTACTCCGGCAAGGAAGCCTCAGCCGCTTCTCCTGCACACGGAGAGCGTGCTAGCTGCTGAAACGTGAAGAAAGAAGCTGCAGAAGACTGGCACTGAGCGTGCAGCTTTCCAGCGGAGAGAAAAAGCTACTTGAACACTCTGCAAGCCTTTCCACTCCCAAAAACATGCACATGGAAGGAGCTGCTGCAAAAGCGATGCTGTGCTCGCTGCTGCTCTTCCTGAAGCTCTGGCTGCTAAATCTGAGGCTTTCCTTCCAATTTCAAGCTGCAAAGCACTTGCTGAATTGCAGGGAAAGTCCGGGAGGCATTTGCTGTGCTGGCACACTTTCTCCTTCCTAGACAGAGTGGAAAAGCTTTTCCCTGCCGTGTAGGCGACAAGAGACGCATTAGACAGGGATCCGGAGCTGTCCGAAGGTAAGCGCCCGTTCCCGGCCTCTTTCGGCACAAGCCCCCGCTCCGGAGCGCACCGCGGCCGGCAGGATGCTCTCTGCCGGCGAAGGTGCCGCTTCTCCGGCAAGGAAGCCTCAGCCGCTTCTCCTGCACACGGAGAGCGTGCTAGCTGCTGAAACGTGAAGAAAGAAGCTGCAGAACACTGGCACTGAGCGTGCAGCTTTCCAGCGGAGAGAAAAAGCTACTTGAACACTCTGCAAGCCTTTCCACTCCCAAAAACATGCACATGGAAGGAGCTGCTGCAAAAGCGATGCTGTGCTCGCTGCTGCTCCTCCTGAAGCTCTGGCTGCTAAATCTGAGGCTTTCCTTCCAATTTCAAGCTGCAAAGCACTTGCTGAATTGCAGGGAAAGTCCGGGAGGCATTTGCTGTGCTGGCACACTTTCTCCTTCCTAGACAGAGTGGAAAAGCTTTTCCCTGCCGTGTAGGCGACAAGAGACGCATTAGACAGGGATCCGGAGCTGTCCGAAGGTAAGCGCCTGTTGCCGGCCTCTTTCGGCACAAGCCCCCGCTCCGGAGCGCACCGCGGCCGGCAGGATGCTCTCTGCCGGCGAAGGTGCCGCTTCTCCGGCAAGGAAGCCTCAGCCGCTTCTCCTGCACACGGAGAGCGTGCTAGCTGCTGAAACGTGAAGAAAGAAGCTGCAGAAGACTGGCACTGAGCGTGCAGCTTTCCAGCGGAGAGAAAAAGCTACTTGAACACTCTGCAAGCCTTTCCACTCCCAAAAACATGCACATGGAAGGAGCTGCTGCAAAAGCGATGCTGTGCTCGCTGCTGCTCGTCCTGAAGCTCTGGCTGCTAAATCTGAGGCTTTCCTTCCAATTTCAAGCTGCAAAGCACTTGCTGAATTGCAGGGAAAGTCCGGGAGGCATTTGCTGTGCTGGCACACTTTCTCCTTCCTAGACAGAGTGGAAAAGCTTTTCCCTGCCGTGTAGGCGACAAGAGACGCATTAGACGGGCATCCGGAGCTGTCCGAAGGTAAGCGCCCGTTCCCGGCCTCTTTCGGCACAAGCCCCCGCTCCGGAGCGCACCGCGGCCGGCAGGATGCTCTCTGCCGGCGAAGGTGCCGCTTCTCCGGCAAGGAAGCCTCAGCCGCTTCTCCTGCACACGGAGAGCGTGCTAGCTGCTGAAACGTGAAGAAAGAAGCTGCAGAACACTGGCACTGAGCGTGCAGCTTTCCAGCGGAGAGAAAAAGCTACTTGAACACTCTGCAAGCCTTTCCACTCCCAAAAACATGCACATGGAAGGAGCTGCTGCAAAAGCGATGCTGTGCTCGCTGCTGCTCCTCCTGAAGCTCTGGCTGCTAAATCTGAGGCTTTCCTTCCAATTTCAAGCTGCAAAGCACTTGCTGAATTGCAGGGAAAGTCCGGGAGGCATTTGCTGTGCTGGTACACTTTCTCCTTCCTAGACAGAGTGGAAAAGCTTTTCCCTGCCGTGTAGGCGACAAGAGACGCATTAGACAGGGATCCGGAGCTGTCCGAAGGTAAGCGCTTGTTCCCGGCCTCTTTCGGCACAAGCCCCCGCTCCGGAGCGCACCGCGGCCGGCAGGATGCTCTCTGCCGGCGAAGGTGCCGCTTCTCCGGCAAGGAAGCCTCAGCCGCTTCTCCTGCACACGGAGAGCGTGCTAGCTGCTGAAACGTGAAGAAAGAAGCTGCAGAAGACTGGCACTGAGCGTGCAGCTTTCCAGCGGAGAGAAAAAGCTACTTGAACACTCTGCAAGCCTTTCCACTCCCAAAAACATGCACATGGAAGGAGCTGCTGCAAAAGCGATGCTGTGCTCGCTGCTGCTCCTCCTGAAGCTCTGGCTGCTAAATCTGAGGCTTTCCTTCCAATTGCAAGCTGCAAAGCACTTGCTGAATTGCAGGGAAAGTCCGGGAGGCATTTGCTGTGCTGGCACACTTTCTCCTTCCTAGACAGAGTGGAAAAGCTTTTCCCTGCCGTGTAGGCGACAAGAGACGCATTAGACAGGGATCCGGAGCTGTCCGAAGGTAAGCGCCTGTTGCCGGCCTCTTTCGGCACAAGCCCCCGCTCCGGAGCGCACCGCGGCCGGCAGGATGCTCTCTGCCGGCGAAGGTGCCGCTTCTCCGGCAAGGAAGCATCAGCCGCTTCTCCTGCACACGGAGAGCGTGCTAGCTGCTGAAACGTGAAGAAAGAAGCTGCAGAAGACTGGCACTGAGCGTGCAGCTTTCCAGCGGAGAGAAAAAGCTACTTGAACACTCTGCAAGCCTTTCCACTCCCAAAAACATGCACATGGAAGGAGCTGCTGCAAAAGCGATGCTGTGCTCGCTGCTGCTCGTCCTGAAGCTCTGGCTGCTAAATCTGAGGCTTTCCTTCCAATTTCAAGCTGCAAAGCACTTGCTGAATTGCAGGGAAAGTCCGGGAGGCATTTGCTGTGCTGGCACACTTTCTCCTTCCTAGACAGAGTGGAAAAGCTTTTCCCTGCCGTGTAGGCGACAAGAGACGCATTAGACAGGGATCCGGAGCTGTCCGAAGGTAAGCGCCCGTTCCCGGCCTCTTTCGGCACAAGCCCCCGCTCCGGAGCGCACCGCGGCCGGCAGGATGCTCTCTGCCGGCGAAGGTGCCGCTTCTCCGGCAAGGAAGCCTCAGCCGCTTCTCCTGCACACGGAGAGCGTGCTAGCTGCTGAAACGTGAAGAAAGAAGCTGCAGAAGACTGGCACTGAGCGTGCAGCTTTCCAGCGGAGAGAAAAAGCTACTTGAACACTCTGCAAGCCTTTCCACTCCCAAAAACATGCACATGGAAGGAGCTGCTGCAAAAGCGATGCTGTGCTCGCTGCTGCTCGTCCTGAAGCTCTGGCTGCTAAATCTGAGGCTTTCCTTCCAATTTCAAGCTGCAAAGCACTTGCTGAATTGCAGGGAAAGTCCGGGAGGCATTTGCTGTGCTGGCACACTTTCTCCTTCCTAGACAGAGTGGAAAAGCTTTTCCCTGCCGTGTAGGCGACAAGAGACGCATTAGACAGGGATCCGGAGCTGTCCGAAGGTAAGCGCCTGTTGCCGGCCTCTTTCGGCACAAGCCCCCGCTCCGGAGCGCACCGCGGCCGGCAGGATGCTCTCTGCCGGCGAAGGTGCCGCTTCTCCGGCAAGGAAGCCTCAGCCGCTTCTCCTGCACACGGAGAGCGTGCTAGCTGCTGAAACGTGAAGAAAGAAGCTTCAGAAGACTGGCACTGAGCGTGCAGCTTTCCAGCGGAGAGAAAAAGCTACTTGAACACTCTGCAAGCCTTTCCACTCCCAAAAACATGCACATGGAAGGAGCTGCTGCAAAAGCGATGCTGTGCTCGCTGCTGCTCGTCCTGAAGCTCTGGCTGCTAAATCTGAGGCTTTCCTTCCAATTTCAAGCTGCAAAGCACTTGCTGAATTGCAGGGAAAGTCCGGGAGGCATTTGCTGTGCTGGCACACTTTCTCCTTCCTAGACAGAGTGGAAAAGCTTTTCCCTGCCGTGTAGGCGACAAGAGACGCATTAGACAGGGATCCGGAGCTGTCCGAAGGTAAGCGCTTGTTCCCGGCCTCGTTCGGCACAAGCCCCCGCTCCGGAGCGCACCGCGGCCGGCAGGATGCTCTCTGCCGGCGAAGGTGCCGCTTCTCCGGCAAGGAAGCCTCAGCCGCTTCTCCTGCACACGGAGAGCGTGCTAGCTGCTGAAACGTGAAGAAAGAAGCTGCAGAAGACTGGCACTGAGCGTGCAGCTTTCCAGCGGAGAGAAAAAGCTACTTGAACACTCTGCAAGCCTTTCCACTCCCAAAAACATGCACATGGAAGGAGCTGCTGCAAAAGCGATGCTGTGCTCGCTGCAGCTCCTCCTGAAGCTCTGGCTGCTAAATCTGAGGCTTTCCTTCCAATTTCAAGCTGCAAAGCACTTGCTGAATTGCAGGGAAAGTCCGGGAGGCATTTGCTGTGCTGGCACACTTTCTCCTTCCTAGACAGAGTGGAAAAGCTTTTCCCTGCCGTGTAGGCGACAAGAGACGCATTAGACAGGGATCCGGAGCTGTCCGAAGGTAAGCGCCCGTTCCCGGCCTCTTTCGGCACAAGCCCCCGCTCCGGAGCGCACCGCGGCCGGCAGGATGCTCTCTGCCGGCGAAGGTGCCGCTTCTCCGGCAAGGAAGCCTCAGCCGCTTCTTCTGCACACGGAGAGCGTGCTAGCTGCTGAAACGTGAAGAAAGAAGCTGCAGAAGACTGGCACTGAGCGTGCAGCTTTCCAGCGGAGAGAAAAAGCTACTTGAACACTCTGCAAGCCTTTCCACTCCCAAAAACATGCACATGGAAGGAGCTGCTGCAAAAGCGATGCTGTGCTCGCTGCTGCTCCTCCTGAAGCTCTGGCTGCTAAATCTGAGGCTTTCCTTCCAATTTCAAGCTGCAAAGCACTTGCTGAATTGCAGGGAAAGTCCGGGAGGCATTTGCTGTGCTGGCACACTTTCTCCCTCCTAGACAGAGTGGAAAAGCTTTTCCCTGCCGTGTAGGCGACAAGAGACGCATTAGACAGGGATCCGGAGCTGTCCGAAGGTAAGCGCCCGTTCCCGGCCTCTTTCCGCACAAGCCTCTGCTCCGGAGCGCACCGCGGCCGGCAGGATGCTCTCTGCCGGCGAAGGTGCCGCTACTCCGGCAAGGAAGCCTCAGCCGCTTCTCCTGCACACGGAGAGCGTGCTAGCTGCTGAAACGTGAAGAAAGAAGCTGCAGAAGACTGGCACTGAGCGTGCAGCTTTCCAGCGGAGAGAAAAAGCTACTTGAACACTCTGCAAGCCTTTCCACTCCCAAAAACATGCACATGGAAGGAGCTGCTGCAAAAGCGATGCTGTGCTCGCTGCTGCTCCTCCTGAAGCTCTGGCTGCTAAATCTGAGGCTTTCCTTCCAATTTCAAGCTGCAAAGCACTTGCTGAATTGCAGGGAAAGTCCGGGAGGCATTTGCAGTGCTGGCACACTTTCTCCTTCCTAGACAGAGTGGAAAAGCTTTTCCCTGCCGTGTAGGCGACAAGAGACGCATTAGACAGGGATCCGGAGCTGTCCGAAGGTAAGCGCCTGTTCCCGGCCTCTTTCGGCACAAGCCCCCGCTCCGGAGCGCACCGCGGCCGGCAGGATGCTCTCTGCCGGCGAAGGTGCCGCTTCTCCGGCAAGGAAGCCTCAGCCGCTTCTCCTGCACACGGAGAGCGTGCTAGCTGCTGAAACGTGAAGAAAGAAGCTGCAGAAGACTGGCACTGAGCGTGCAGCTTTCCAGCGGAGAGAAAAAGCTACTTGAACACTCTGCAAGCCTTTCCACTCCCAAAAACATGCACATGGAAGGAGCTGCTGCAAAAGCGATGCTGTGCTCGCTGCTGCTCCTCCTGAAGCTCTGGCTGCTAAATCTGAGGCTTTCCTTCCAATTTCAAGCTGCAAAGCACTTGCTGAATTGCAGGGAAAGTCCGGGAGGCATTTGCAGTGCTGGCACACTTTCTCCTTCCTAGACAGAGTGGAAAAGCTTTTCCCTGCCGTGTAGGCGACAAGAGACGCATTAGACCGGGATCCGGAGCTGTCCGAAGGTAAGCGCTTGTTCCCGGCCTCTTTCGGCACAAGCCCCCGCTCCGGAGCGCACCGCGGCCGGCAGGATGCTCTCTGCCGGCGAAGGTGCCGCTTCTCCGGCAAGGAAGCCTCAGCCGCTTCTCCTGCACACGGAGAGCGTGCTAGCTGCTGAAACGTGAAGAAAGAAGCTGCAGAACACTGGCACTGAGCGTGCAGCTTTCCAGCGGAGAGAAAAAGCTACTTGAACACTCTGCAAGCCTTTCCACTCCCAAAAACATGCACATGGAAGGAGCTGCTGCAAAAGCGATGCTGTGCTCGCTGCTGCTCGTCCTGAAGCTCTGGCTGCTAAATCTGAGGCTTTCCTTCCAATTTCAAGCGCAAAGCACTTGCTGAATTGCAGGGAAAGTCCGGGAGGCATTTGCTGTGCTGGCACACTTTCTCCTTCCTAGACAGAGTGGAAAAGCTTTTCCCTGCCGTGTAGGCGACAAGAGACGCATTAGACCGGGATCCGGAGCTGTCCGAAGGTAAGCGCCCGTTCCCGGCCTCTTTCGGCACAAGCCCCCGCTCCGGAGCGCACCGCGGCCGGCAGGATGCTCTCTGCCGGCGAAGGTGCCGCTTCTCCGGCAAGGAAGCCTCAGCCGCTTCTCCTGCACACGGAGAGCGTGCTAGCTGCTGAAACGTGAAGAAAGAAGCTGCAGAAGACTGGCACTGAGCGTGCAGCTTTCCAGCGGAGAGAAAAAGCTACTTAAACACTCTGCAAGCCTTTCCACTCCCAAAAACATGCACATGGAAGGAGCTGCTGCAAAAGCGATGCTGTGCTCGCTGCTGCTCTTCCTGAAGCTCTGGCTGCTAAATCTGAGGCTTTCCTTCCAATTTCAAGCTGCAAAGCACTTGCTGAATTGCAGGGAAAGTCCGGGAGGCATTTGCTGTGCTGGCACACTTTCTCCTTCCTAGACAGAGTGGAAAAGCTTTTCCCTGCCGTGTAGGCGACAAGAGACGCATTAGACAGGGATCCGGAGCTGTCCGAAGGTAAGCGCCTGTTGCCGGCCTCTTTCGGCACAAGCCCCCGCTCCGGAGCGCACCGCGGCCGGCAGGATGCTCTCTGCCGGCGAAGGTGCCGCTTCTCCGGCAAGGAAGCCTCAGCCGCTTCTCCTGCACACGGAGAGCGTGCTAGCTGCTGAAACGTGAAGAAAGAAGCTGCAGAACACTGGCACTGAGCGTGCAGCTTTCCAGCGGAGAGAAAAAGCTACTTGAACACTCTGCAAGCCTTTCCACTCCCAAAAACATGCACATGGAAGGAGCTGCTGCAAAAGCGATGCTGTGCTCGCTGCTGCTCCTCCTGAAGCTCTGGCTGCTAAATCTGAGGCTTTCCTTCCAATTTCAAGCTGCAAAGCACTTGCTGAATTGCAGGGAAAGTCCGGGAGGCATTTGCTGTGCTGGCACACTTTCTCCTTCCTAGACGGAGTGGAAAAGCTTTTCCCTGCCGTGTAGGCGACAAGAGACGCATTAGACAGGGATCCGGAGCTGTCCGAAGGTAAGCGCCTGTTCCCGGCCTCTTTCGGCACAAGCCCCCGCTCCGGAGCGCACCGCGGCCGGCAGGATGCTCTCTGCCGGCGAAGGTGCCGCTTCTCCGGCAAGGAAGCCTCAGCCGCTTCTCCTGCACACGGAGAGCGTGCTAGCTGCTGAAACGTGAAGAAAGAAGCTGCAGAAGACTGGCACTGAGCGTGCAGCTTTCCAGCGGAGAGAAAAAGCTACTTGAACACTCTGCAAGCCTTTCCACTCCCAAAAACATGCACATGGAAGGAGCTGCTGCAAAAGCGATGCTGTGCTCGCTGCTGCTCGTCCTGAAGCTCTGGCTGCTAAATCTGAGGCTTTCCTTCCAATTTCAAGCTGCAAAGCACTTGCTGAATTGCAGGGAAAGTCCGGGAGGCATTTGCTGTGCTGGCACACTTTCTCCTTCCTAGACAGAGTGGAAAAGCTTTTCCCTGCCGTGTAGGCGACAAGAGACGCATTAGACCGGGATCCGGAGCTGTCCGAAGGTAAGCGCTTGTTCCCGGCCTCTTTCGGCACAAGCCCCCGCTCCGGAGCGCACCGCGGCCGGCAGGATGCTCTCTGCCGGCGAAGGTGCCGCTTCTCCGGCAAGGAAGCCTCAGCCGCTTCTCCTGCACACGGAGAGCGTGCTAGCTGCTGAAACGTGAAGAAAGAAGCTGCAGAACACTGGCACTGAGCGTGCAGCTTTCCAGCGGAGAGAAAAAGCTACTTGAACACTCTGCAAGCCTTTCCACTCCCAAAAACATGCACATGGAAGGAGCTGCTGCAAAAGCGATGCTGTGCTCGCTGCTGCTCGTCCTGAAGCTCTGGCTGCTAAATCTGAGGCTTTCCTTCCAATTTCAAGCGCAAAGCACTTGCTGAATTGCAGGGAAAGTCCGGGAGGCATTTGCTGTGCTGGCACACTTTCTCCTTCCTAGACAGAGTGGAAAAGCTTTTCCCTGCCGTGTAGGCGACAAGAGACGCATTAGACCGGGATCCGGAGCTGTCCGAAGGTAAGCGCCCGTTCCCGGCCTCTTTCGGCACAAGCCCCCGCTCCGGAGCGCACCGCGGCCGGCAGGATGCTCTCTGCCGGCGAAGGTGCCGCTACTCCGGCAAGGAAGCCTCAGCCGCTTCTCCTGCACACGGAGAGCGTGCTAGCTGCTGAAACGTGAAGAAAGAAGCTGCAGAAGACTGGCACTGAGCGTGCAGCTTTCCAGCGGAGAGAAAAAGCTACTTGAACACTCTGCAAGCCTTTCCACTCCCAAAAACATGCACATGGAAGGAGCTGCTGCAAAAGCGATGCTGTGCTCGCTGCTGCTCTTCCTGAAGCTCTGGCTGCTAAATCTGAGGCTTTCCTTCCAATTTCAAGCTGCAAAGCACTTGCTGAATTGCAGGGAAAGTCCGGGAGGCATTTGCTGTGCTGGCACACTTTCTCCTTCCTAGACAGAGTGGAAAAGCTTTTCCCTGCCGTGTAGGCGACAAGAGACGCATTAGACAGGGATCCGGAGCTGTCCGAAGGTAAGCGCCCGTTCCCGGCCTCTTTCGGCACAAGCCCCCGCTCCGGAGCGCACCGCGGCCGGCAGGATGCTCTCTGCCGGCGAAGGTGCCGCTTCTCCGGCAAGGAAGCCTCAGCCGCTTCTCCTGCACACGGAGAGCGTGCTAGCTGCTGAAACGTGAAGAAAGAAGCTGCAGAAGACTGGCACTGAGCGTGCAGCTTTCCAGCGGAGAGAAAAAGCTACTTGAACACTCTGCAAGCCTTTCCACTCCCAAAAACATGCACATGGAAGGAGCTGCTGCAAAAGCGATGCTGTGCTCGCTGCTGCTCCTCCTGAAGCTCTGGCTGCTAAATCTGAGGCTTTCCTTCCAATTTCAAGCTGCAAAGCACTTGCTGAATTGCAGGGAAAGTCCGGGAGGCATTTGCTGTGCTGGCACACTTTCTCCTTCCTAGACAGAGTGGAAAAGCTTTTCCCTGCCGTGTAGGCGACAAGAGACGCATTAGACAGGGATCCGGAGCTGTCCGAAGGTAAGCGCCTGTTGCCGGCCTCTTTCGGCACAAGCCCCCGCTCCGGAGCGCACCGCGGCCGGCAGGATGCTCTCTGCCGGCGAAGGTGCCGCTTCTCCGGCAAGGAAGCCTCAGCCGCTTCTCCTGCACACGGAGAGCGTGCTAGCTGCTGAAACGTGAAGAAAGAAGCTGCAGAAGACTGGCACTGAGCGTGCAGCTTTCCAGCGGAGAGAAAAAGCTACTTGAACACTCTGCAAGCCTTTCCACTCCCAAAAACATGCACATGGAAGGAGCTGCTGCAAAAGCGATGCTGTGCTCGCTGCTGCTCGTCCTGAAGCTCTGGCTGCTAAATCTGAGGCTTTCCTTCCAATTTCAAGCTGCAAAGCACTTGCTGAATTGCAGGGAAAGTCCGGGAGGCATTTGCTGTGCTGGCACACTTTCTCCTTCCTAGACAGAGTGGAAAAGCTTTTCCCTGCCGTGTAGGCGACAAGAGACGCATTAGACGGGCATCCCTAGCTGTCCGAAGGTAAGCGCCCGTTCCCGGCCTCTTTCGGCACAAGCCCCCGCTCCGGAGCGCACCGCGGCCGGCAGGATGCTCTCTGCCGGCGAAGGTGCCGCTTCTCCGGCAAGGAAGCCTCAGCCGCTTCTCCTGCACACGGAGAGCGTGCTAGCTGCTGAAACGTGAAGAAAGAAGCTGCAGAAGACTGGCACTGAGCGTGCAGCTTTCCAGCGGAGAGAAAAAGCTACTTGAACACTCTGCAAGCCTTTCCACTCCCAAAAACATGCACATGGAAGGAGCTGCTGCAAAAGCGATGCTGTGCTCGCTGCTGCTCCTCCTGAAGCTCTGGCTGCTAAATCTGAGGCTTTCCTTCCAATTTCAAGCTGCAAAGCACTTGCTGAATTGCAGGGAAAGTCCGGGAGGCATTTGCTGTGCTGGCACACTTTCTCCTTCCTAGACAGAGTGGAAAAGCTTTTCCCTGCCGTGTAGGCGACAAGAGACGCATTAGACAGGGATCCGGAGCTGTCCGAAGGTAAGCGCTTGTTCCCGGCCTCTTTCGGCACAAGCCCCCGCTCCGGAGCGCACCGCGGCCGGCAGGATGCTCTCTGCCGGCGAAGGTGCCGCTTCTCCGGCAAGGAAGCCTCAGCCGCTTCTCCTGCACACGGAGAGCGTGCTAGCTGCTGAAACGTGAAGAAAGAAGCTGCAGAACACTGGCACTGAGCGTGCAGCTTTCCAGCGGAGAGAAAAAGCTACTTGAACACTCTGCAAGCCTTTCCACTCCCAAAAACATGCACATGGAAGGAGCTGCTGCAAAAGCGATGCTGTGCTCGCTGCTGCTCCTCCTGAAGCTCTGGCTGCTAAATCTGAGGCTTTCCTTCCAATTGCAAGCTGCAAAGCACTTGCTGAATTGCAGGGAAAGTCCGGGAGGCATTTGCTGTGCTGGCACACTTTCTCCTTCCTAGACAGAGTGGAAAAGCTTTTCCCTGCCGTGTAGGCGACAAGAGACGCATTAGACAGGGATCCGGAGCTGTCCGAAGGTAAGCGCCTGTTCCCGGCCTCTTTCGGCACAAGCCCCCGCTCCGGAGCGCACCGCGGCCGGCAGGATGCTCTCTGCCGGCGAAGGTGCCGCTTCTCCGGCAAGGAAGCATCAGCCGCTTCTCCTGCACACGGAGAGCGTGCTAGCTGCTGAAACGTGAAGAAAGAAGCTGCAGAAGACTGGCACTGAGCGTGCAGCTTTCCAGCGGAGAGAAAAAGCTACTTGAACACTCTGCAAGCCTTTCCACTCCCAAAAACATGCACATGGAAGGAGCTGCTGCAAAAGCGATGCTGTGCTCGCTGCTGCTCGTCCTGAAGCTCTGGCTGCTAAATCTGAGGCTTTCCTTCCAATTTCAAGCTGCAAAGCACTTGCTGAATTGCAGGGAAAGTCCGGGAGGCATTTGCTGTGCTGGCACACTTTCTCCTTCCTAGACAGAGTGGAAAAGCTTTTCCCTGCCGTGTAGGCGACAAGAGACGCATTAGACAGGGATCCGGAGCTGTCCGAAGGTAAGCGCCCGTTCCCGGCCTCTTTCGGCACAAGCCCCCGCTCCGGAGCGCACCGCGGCCGGCAGGATGCTCTCTGCCGGCGAAGGTGCCGCTTCTCCGGCAAGGAAGCCTCAGCCGCTTCTCCTGCACACGGAGAGCGTGCTAGCTGCTGAAACGTGAAGAAAGAAGCTGCAGAAGACTGGCACTGAGCGTGCAGCTTTCCAGCGGAGAGAAAAAGCTACTTGAACACTCTGCAAGCCTTTCCACTCCCAAAAACATGCACATGGAAGGAGCTGCTGCAAAAGCGATGCTGTGCTCGCTGCTGCTCGTCCTGAAGCTCTGGCTGCTAAATCTGAGGCTTTCCTTCCAATTTCAAGCTGCAAAGCACTTGCTGAATTGCAGGGAAAGTCCGGGAGGCATTTGCTGTGCTGGCACACTTTCTCCTTCCTAGACAGAGTGGAAAAGCTTTTCCCTGCCGTGTAGGCGACAAGAGACGCATTAGACAGGGATCCGGAGCTGTCCGAAGGTAAGCGCCTGTTGCCGGCCTCTTTCGGCACAAGCCCCCGCTCCGGAGCGCACCGCGGCCGGCAGGATGCTCTCTGCCGGCGAAGGTGCCGCTTCTCCGGCAAGGAAGCCTCAGCCGCTTCTCCTGCACACGGAGAGCGTGCTAGCTGCTGAAACGTGAAGAAAGAAGCTTCAGAAGACTGGCACTGAGCGTGCAGCTTTCCAGCGGAGAGAAAAAGCTACTTGAACACTCTGCAAGCCTTTCCACTCCCAAAAACATGCACATGGAAGGAGCTGCTGCAAAAGCGATGCTGTGCTCGCTGCTGCTCCTCCTGAAGCTCTGGCTGCTAAATCTGAGGCTTTCCTTCCAATTTCAAGCTGCAAAGCACTTGCTGAATTGCAGGGAAAGTCCGGGAGGCATTTGCTGTGCTGGCACACTTTCTCCTTCCTAGACAGAGTGGAAAAGCTTTTCCCTGCCGTGTAGGCGACAAGAGACGCATTAGACAGGGATCCGGAGCTGTCCGAAGGTAAGCGCCCGTTCCCGGCCTCGTTCGGCACAAGCCCCCGCTCCGGAGCGCACCGCGGCCGGCAGGATGCTCTCTGCCGGCGAAGGTGCCGCTTCTCCGGCAAGGAAGCCTCAGCCGCTTCTCCTGCACACGGAGAGCGTGCTAGCTGCTGAAACGTGAAGAAAGAAGCTGCAGAAGACTGGCACTGAGCGTGCAGCTTTCCAGCGGAGAGAAAAAGCTACTTGAACACTCTGCAAGCCTTTCCACTCCCAAAAACATGCACATGGAAGGAGCTGCTGCAAAAGCGATGCTGTGCTCGCTGCTGCTCCTCCTGAAGCTCTGGCTGCTAAATCTGAGGCTTTCCTTCCAATTTCAAGCTGCAAAGCACTTGCTGAATTGCAGGGAAAGTCCGGGAGGCATTTGCTGTGCTGGCACACTTTCTCCTTCCTAGACAGAGTGGAAAAGCTTTTCCCTGCCGTGTAGGCGGCAAGAGACGCATTAGACGGGCATCCGGAGCTGTCCGAAGGTAAGCGCCTGTTCCCGGCCTCTTTCGGCACAAGCCCCCGCTCCGGAGCGCACCGCGGCCGGCAGGATGCTCTCTGCCGGCGAAGGTGCCGCTTCTCCGGCAAGGAAGCCTCAGCCGCTTCTCCTGCACACGGAGAGCGTGCTAGCTGCTGAAACGTGAAGAAAGAAGCTGCAGAAGACTGGCACTGAGCGTGCAGCTTTCCAGCGGAGAGAAAAAGCTACTTGAACACTCTGCAAGCCTTTCCACTCCCAAAAACATGCACATGGAAGGAGCTGCTGCAAAAGCGATGCTGTGCTCGCTGCTGCTCGTCCTGAAGCTCTGGCTGCTAAATCTGAGGCTTTCCTTCCAATTTCAAGCTGCAAAGCACTTGCTGAATTGCAGGGAAAGTCCGGGAGGCATTTGCTGTGCTGGCACACTTTCTCCTTCCTAGACAGAGTGGAAAAGCTTTTCCCTGCCGTGTAGGCGACAAGAGACGCATTAGACAGGGATCCGGAGCTGTCCGAAGGTAAGCGCCTGTTGCCGGCCTCTTTCGGCACAAGCCCCCGCTCCGGAGCGCACCGCGGCCGGCAGGATGCTCTCTGCCGGCGAAGGTGCCGCTTCTCCGGCAAGGAAGCCTCAGCCGCTTCTCCTGCACACGGAGAGCGTGCTAGCTGCTGAAACGTGAAGAAAGAAGCTGCAGAAGACTGGCACTGAGCGTGCAGCTTTCCAGCGGAGAGAAAAAGCTACTTGAACACTCTGCAAGCCTTTCCACTCCCAAAAACATGCACATGGAAGGAGCTGCTGCAAAAGCGATGCTGTGCTCGCTGCTGCTCCTCCTGAAGCTCTGGCTGCTAAATCTGAGGCTTTCCTTCCAATTTCAAGCTGCAAAGCACTTGCTGAATTGCAGGGAAAGTCCGGGAGGCATTTGCTGTGCTGGCACACTTTCTCCTTCCTAGACAGAGTGGAAAAGCTTTTCCCTGCCGTGTAGGCGACAAGAGACGCATTAGACAGGGATCCGGAGCTGTCCGAAGGTAAGCGCCCGTTCCCGGCCTCTTTCGGCACAAGCCCCCGCTCCGGAGCGCACCGCGGCCGGCAGGATGCTCTCTGCCGGCGAAGGTGCCGCTTCTCCGGCAAGGAAGCCTCAGCCGCTTCTCCTGCACACGGAGAGCGTGCTAGCTGCTGAAACGTGAAGAAAGAAGCTGCAGAAGACTGGCACTGAGCGTGCAGCTTTCCAGCGGAGAGAAAAAGCTACTTGAACACTCTGCAAGCCTTTCCACTCCCAAAAACATGCACATGGAAGGAGCTGCTGCAAAAGCGATGCTGTGCTCGCTGCTGCTCCTCCTGAAGCTCTGGCTGCTAAATCTGAGGCTTTCCTTCCAATTTCAAGCTGCAAAGCACTTGCTGAATTGCAGGGAAAGTCCGGGAGGCATTTGCTGTGCTGGCACACTTTCTCCTTCCTAGACAGAGTGGAAAAGCTTTTCCCTGCCGTGTAGGCGACAGGAGACGCATTAGACGGGCATCCGGAGCTGTCCGAAGGTAAGCGCCTGTTGCCGGCCTCTTTCGGCACAAGCCCCCGCTCCGGAGCGCACCGCGGCCGGCAGGATGCTCTCTGCCGGCGAAGGTGCCGCTTCTCCGGCAAGGAAGCCTCAGCCGCTTCTCCTGCACATGGAGAGCGTGCTAGCTGCTGAAACGTGAAGAAAGAAGCTGCAGAAGACTGGCACTGAGCGTGCAGCTTTCCAGCGGAGAGAAAAAGCTACTTGAACACTCTGCAAGCCTTTCCACTCCCAAAAACATGCACATGGAAGGAGCTGCTGCAAAAGCGATGCTGTGCTCGCTGCTGCTCGTCCTGAAGCTCTGGCTGCTAAATCTGAGGCTTTCCTTCCAATTTCAAGCTGCAAAGCACTTGCTGAATTGCAGGGAAAGTCCGGGAGGCATTTGCTGTGCTGGCACACTTTCTCCTTCCTAGACAGAGTGGAAAAGCTTTTCCCTGCCGTGTAGGCGACAAGAGACGCATTAGACAGGGATCCGGAGCTGTCCGAAGGTAAGCGCCCGTTCCCGGCCTCTTTCGGCACAAGCCCCCGCTCCGGAGCGCACCGCGGCCGGCAGGATGCTCTCTGCCGGCGAAGGTGCCGCTTCTCCGGCAAGGAAGCCTCAGCCGCTTCTCCTGCACACGGAGAGCGTGCTAGCTGCTGAAACGTGAAGAAAGAAGCTGCAGAAGACTGGCACTGAGCGTGCAGCTTTCCAGCGGAGAGAAAAAGCTACTTGAACACTCTGCAAGCCTTTCCACTCCCAAAAACATGCACATGGAAGGAGCTGCTGCAAAAGCGATGCTGTGCTCGCTGCTGCTCGTCCTGAAGCTCTGGCTGCTAAATCTGAGGCTTTCCTTCCAATTTCAAGCTGCAAAGCACTTGCTGAATTGCAGGGAAAGTCCGGGAGGCATTTGCTGTGCTGGCACACTTTCTCCTTCCTAGACAGAGTGGAAAAGCTTTTCCCTGCCGTGTAGGCGACAAGAGACGCATTAGACAGGGATCCGGAGCTGTCCGAAGGTAAGCGCCCGTTCCCGGCCTCTTTCGGCACAAGCCCCCGCTCCGGAGCGCACCGCGGCCGGCAGGATGCTCTCTGCCGGCGAAGGTGCCGCTTCTCCGGCAAGGAAGCCTCAGCCGCTTCTCCTGCACACGGAGAGCGTGCTAGCTGCTGAAACGTGAAGAAAGAAGCTGCAGAAGACTGGCACTGAGCGTGCAGCTTTCCAGCGGAGAGAAAAAGCTACTTGAACACTCTGCAAGCCTTTCCACTCCCAAAAACATGCACATGGAAGGAGCTGCTGCAAAAGCGATGCTGTGCTCGCTGCTGCTCCTCCTGAAGCTCTGGCTGCTAAATCTGAGGCTTTCCTTCCAATTTCAAGCTGCAAAGCACTTGCTGAATTGCAGGGAAAGTCCGGGAGGCATTTGCTGTGCTGGCACACTTTCTCCTTCCTAGACAGAGTGGAAAAGCTTTTCCCTGCCGTGTAGGCGACAAGAGACGCATTAGACAGGGATCCGGAGCTGTCCGAAGGTAAGCGCCCGTTCCCGGCCTCTTTCGGCACAAGCCCCCGCTCCGGAGCGCACCGCGGCCGGCAGGATGCTCTCTGCCGGCGAAGGTGCCGCTTCTCCGGCAAGGAAGCCTCAGCCGCTTCTCCTGCACACGGAGAGCGTGCTAGCTGCTGAAACGTGAAGAAAGAAGCTGCAGAAGACTGGCACTGAGCGTGCAGCTTTCCAGCGGAGAGAAAAAGCTACTTGAACACTCTGCAAGCCTTTCCACTCCCAAAAACATGCACATGGAAGGAGCTGCTGCAAAAGCGATGCTGTGCTCGCTGCTGCTCCTCCTGAAGCTCTGGCTGCTAAATCTGAGGCTTTCCTTCCAATTTCAAGCTGCAAAGCACTTGCTGAATTGCAGGGAAAGTCCGGGAGGCATTTGCTGTGCTGGCACACTTTCTCCTTCCTAGACAGAGTGGAAAAGCTTTTCCCTGCCGTGTAGGCGGCAAGAGACGCATTAGACGGGCATCCGGAGCTGTCCGAAGGTAAGCGCCCGTTCCCGGCCTCTTTCGGCACAAGCCCCCGCTCCGGAGCGCACCGCGGCCGGCAGGATGCTCTCTGCCGGCGAAGGTGCCGCTTCTCCGGCAAGGAAG
Organism: Fringilla coelebs; assembly: GCF_963513975.1. NCBI lineage: Eukaryota > Metazoa > Chordata > Aves > Passeriformes > Fringillidae > Fringilla > Fringilla coelebs. The sequence continues at coordinate 202,313 of NW_028167300.1, read as the reverse complement.
CCTCAGCCGCTTCTCCTGCACACGGAGAGCGTGCTAGCTGCTGAAACGTGAAGAAAGAAGCTGCAGAAGACTGGCACTGAGCGTGCAGCTTTCCAGCGGAGAGAAAAAGCTACTTGAACACTCTGCAAGCCTTTCCACTCCCAAAAACATGCACATGGAAGGAGCTGCTGCAAAAGCGATGCTGTGCTCGCTGCTGCTCCTCCTGAAGCTCTGGCTGCTAAATCTGAGGCTTTCCTTCCAATTTCAAGCTGCAAAGCACTTGCTGAATTGCAGGGAAAGTCCGGGAGGCATTTGCTGTGCTGGCACACTTTCTCCTTCCTAGACAGAGTGGAAAAGCTTTTCCCTGCCGTGTAGGCGACAGGAGACGCATTAGACGGGCATCCGGAGCTGTCCGAAGGTAAGCGCCTGTTGCCGGCCTCTTTCGGCACAAGCCCCCGCTCCGGAGCGCACCGCGGCCGGCAGGATGCTCTCTGCCGGCGAAGGTGCCGCTTCTCCGGCAAGGAAGCCTCAGCCGCTTCTCCTGCACACGGAGAGCGTGCTAGCTGCTGAAACGTGAAGAAAGAAGCTGCAGAAGACTGGCACTGAGCGTGCAGCTTTCCAGCGGAGAGAAAAAGCTACTTGAACACTCTGCAAGCCTTTCCACTCCCAAAAACATGCACATGGAAGGAGCTGCTGCAAAAGCGATGCTGTGCTCGCTGCTGCTCGTCCTGAAGCTCTGGCTGCTAAATCTGAGGCTTTCCTTCCAATTTCAAGCTGCAAAGCACTTGCTGAATTGCAGGGAAAGTCCGGGAGGCATTTGCTGTGCTGGCACACTTTCTCCTTCCTAGACAGAGTGGAAAAGCTTTTCCCTGCCGTGTAGGCGACAAGAGACGCATTAGACAGGGATCCGGAGCTGTCCGAAGGTAAGCGCCCGTTCCCGGCCTCTTTCGGCACAAGCCCCCGCTCCGGAGCGCACCGCGGCCGGCAGGATGCTCTCTGCCGGCGAAGGTGCCGCTTCTCCGGCAAGGAAGCCTCAGCCGCTTCTCCTGCACACGGAGAGCGTGCTAGCTGCTGAAACGTGAAGAAAGAAGCTGCAGAAGACTGGCACTGAGCGTGCAGCTTTCCAGCGGAGAGAAAAAGCTACTTGAACACTCTGCAAGCCTTTCCACTCCCAAAAACATGCACATGGAAGGAGCTGCTGCAAAAGCGATGCTGTGCTCGCTGCTGCTCCTCCTGAAGCTCTGGCTGCTAAATCTGAGGCTTTCCTTCCAATTTCAAGCTGCAAAGCACTTGCTGAATTGCAGGGAAAGTCCGGGAGGCATTTGCTGTGCTGGCACACTTTCTCCTTCCTAGACAGAGTGGAAAAGCTTTTCCCTGCCGTGTAGGCGACAAGAGACGCATTAGACAGGGATCCGGAGCTGTCCGAAGGTAAGCGCCCGTTCCCGGCCTCTTTCGGCACAAGCCCCCGCTCCGGAGCGCACCGCGGCCGGCAGGATGCTCTCTGCCGGCGAAGGTGCCGCTTCTCCGGCAAGGAAGCCTCAGCCGCTTCTCCTGCACACGGAGAGCGTGCTAGCTGCTGAAACGTGAAGAAAGAAGCTGCAGAAGACTGGCACTGAGCGTGCAGCTTTCCAGCGGAGAGAAAAAGCTACTTGAACACTCTGCAAGCCTTTCCACTCCCAAAAACATGCACATGGAAGGAGCTGCTGCAAAAGCGATGCTGTGCTCGCTGCTGCTCCTCCTGAAGCTCTGGCTGCTAAATCTGAGGCTTTCCTTCCAATTTCAAGCTGCAAAGCACTTGCTGAATTGCAGGGAAAGTCCGGGAGGCATTTGCTGTGCTGGCACACTTTCTCCTTCCTAGACAGAGTGGAAAAGCTTTTCCCTGCCGTGTAGGCGGCAAGAGACGCATTAGACGGGCATCCGGAGCTGTCCGAAGGTAAGCGCCCGTTGCCGGCCTCTTTCGGCACAAGCCCCCGCTCCGGAGCGCACCGCGGCCGGCAGGATGCTCTCTGCCGGCGAAGGTGCCGCTTCTCCGGCAAGGAAGCCTCAGCCGCTTCTCCTGCACACGGAGAGCGTGCTAGCTGCTGAAACGTGAAGAAAGAAGCTGCAGAAGACTGGCACTGAGCGTGCAGCTTTCCAGCGGAGAGAAAAAGCTACTTGAACACTCTGCAAGCCTTTCCACTCCCAAAAACATGCACATGGAAGGAGCTGCTGCAAAAGCGATGCTGTGCTCGCTGCTGCTCCTCCTGAAGCTCTGGCTGCTAAATCTGAGGCTTTCCTTCCAATTTCAAGCTGCAAAGCACTTGCTGAATTGCAGGGAAAGTCCGGGAGGCATTTGCTGTGCTGGCACACTTTCTCCTTCCTAGACAGAGTGGAAAAGCTTTTCCCTGCCGTGTAGGCGACAAGAGACGCATTAGACAGGGATCCGGAGCTGTCCGAAGGTAAGCGCCCGTTCCCGGCCTCTTTCGGCACAAGCCCCCGCTCCGGAGCGCACCGCGGCCGGCAGGATGCTCTCTGCCGGCGAAGGTGCCGCTTCTCCGGCAAGGAAGCCTCAGCCGCTTCTCCTGCACACGGAGAGCGTGCTAGCTGCTGAAACGTGAAGAAAGAAGCTGCAGAAGACTGGCACTGAGCGTGCAGCTTTCCAGCGGAGAGAAAAAGCTACTTGAACACTCTGCAAGCCTTTCCACTCCCAAAAACATGCACATGGAAGGAGCTGCTGCAAAAGCGATGCTGTGCTCGCTGCTGCTCCTCCTGAAGCTCTGGCTGCTAAATCTGAGGCTTTCCTTCCAATTTCAAGCTGCAAAGCACTTGCTGAATTGCAGGGAAAGTCCGGGAGGCATTTGCTGTGCTGGCACACTTTCTCCTTCCTAGACAGAGTGGAAAAGCTTTTCCCTGCCGTGTAGGCGACAGGAGACGCATTAGACGGGCATCCGGAGCTGTCCGAAGGTAAGCGCCTGTTGCCGGCCTCTTTCGGCACAAGCCCCCGCTCCGGAGCGCACCGCGGCCGGCAGGATGCTCTCTGCCGGCGAAGGTGCCGCTTCTCCGGCAAGGAAGCCTCAGCCGCTTCTCCTGCACACGGAGAGCGTGCTAGCTGCTGAAACGTGAAGAAAGAAGCTGCAGAAGACTGGCACTGAGCGTGCAGCTTTCCAGCGGAGAGAAAAAGCTACTTGAACACTCTGCAAGCCTTTCCACTCCCAAAAACATGCACATGGAAGGAGCTGCTGCAAAAGCGATGCTGTGCTCGCTGCTGCTCGTCCTGAAGCTCTGGCTGCTAAATCTGAGGCTTTCCTTCCAATTTCAAGCTGCAAAGCACTTGCTGAATTGCAGGGAAAGTCCGGGAGGCATTTGCTGTGCTGGCACACTTTCTCCTTCCTAGACAGAGTGGAAAAGCTTTTCCCTGCCGTGTAGGCGACAAGAGACGCATTAGACAGGGATCCGGAGCTGTCCGAAGGTAAGCGCCCGTTCCCGGCCTCTTTCGGCACAAGCCCCCGCTCCGGAGCGCACCGCGGCCGGCAGGATGCTCTCTGCCGGCGAAGGTGCCGCTTCTCCGGCAAGGAAGCCTCAGCCGCTTCTCCTGCACACGGAGAGCGTGCTAGCTGCTGAAACGTGAAGAAAGAAGCTGCAGAAGACTGGCACTGAGCGTGCAGCTTTCCAGCGGAGAGAAAAAGCTACTTGAACACTCTGCAAGCCTTTCCACTCCCAAAAACATGCACATGGAAGGAGCTGCTGCAAAAGCGATGCTGTGCTCGCTGCTGCTCGTCCTGAAGCTCTGGCTGCTAAATCTGAGGCTTTCCTTCCAATTTCAAGCTGCAAAGCACTTGCTGAATTGCAGGGAAAGTCCGGGAGGCATTTGCTGTGCTGGCACACTTTCTCCTTCCTAGACAGAGTGGAAAAGCTTTTCCCTGCCGTGTAGGCGACAAGAGACGCATTAGACAGGGATCCGGAGCTGTCCGAAGGTAAGCGCCTGTTGCCGGCCTCTTTCGGCACAAGCCCCCGCTCCGGAGCGCACCGCGGCCGGCAGGATGCTCTCTGCCGGCGAAGGTGCCGCTTCTCCGGCAAGGAAGCCTCAGCCGCTTCTCCTGCACACGGAGAGCGTGCTAGCTGCTGAAACGTGAAGAAAGAAGCTGCAGAAGACTGGCACTGAGCGTGCAGCTTTCCAGCGGAGAGAAAAAGCTACTTGAACACTCTGCAAGCCTTTCCACTCCCAAAAACATGCACATGGAAGGAGCTGCTGCAAAAGCGATGCTGTGCTCGCTGCTGCTCCTCCTGAAGCTCTGGCTGCTAAATCTGAGGCTTTCCTTCCAATTTCAAGCTGCAAAGCACTTGCTGAATTGCAGGGAAAGTCCGGGAGGCATTTGCTGTGCTGGCACACTTTCTCCTTCCTAGACAGAGTGGAAAAGCTTTTCCCTGCCGTGTAGGCGACAAGAGACGCATTAGACAGGGATCCGGAGCTGTCCGAAGGTAAGCGCCCGTTCCCGGCCTCTTTCGGCACAAGCCCCCGCTCCGGAGCGCACCGCGGCCGGCAGGATGCTCTCTGCCGGCGAAGGTGCCGCTTCTCCGGCAAGGAAGCCTCAGCCGCTTCTCCTGCACACGGAGAGCGTGCTAGCTGCTGAAACGTGAAGAAAGAAGCTGCAGAAGACTGGCACTGAGCGTGCAGCTTTCCAGCGGAGAGAAAAAGCTACTTGAACACTCTGCAAGCCTTTCCACTCCCAAAAACATGCACATGGAAGGAGCTGCTGCAAAAGCGATGCTGTGCTCGCTGCTGCTCGTCCTGAAGCTCTGGCTGCTAAATCTGAGGCTTTCCTTCCAATTTCAAGCTGCAAAGCACTTGCTGAATTGCAGGGAAAGTCCGGGAGGCATTTGCTGTGCTGGCACACTTTCTCCTTCCTAGACAGAGTGGAAAAGCTTTTCCCTGCCGTGTAGGCGACAAGAGACGCATTAGACAGGGATCCGGAGCTGTCCGAAGGTAAGCGCCTGTTGCCGGCCTCTTTCGGCACAAGCCCCCGCTCCGGAGCGCACCGCGGCCGGCAGGATGCTCTCTGCCGGCGAAGGTGCCGCTTCTCCGGCAAGGAAGCCTCAGCCGCTTCTCCTGCACACGGAGAGCGTGCTAGCTGCTGAAACGTGAAGAAAGAAGCTGCAGAAGACTGGCACTGAGCGTGCAGCTTTCCAGCGGAGAGAAAAAGCTACTTGAACACTCTGCAAGCCTTTCCACTCCCAAAAACATGCACATGGAAGGAGCTGCTGCAAAAGCGATGCTGTGCTCGCTGCTGCTCCTCCTGAAGCTCTGGCTGCTAAATCTGAGGCTTTCCTTCCAATTTCAAGCTGCAAAGCACTTGCTGAATTGCAGGGAAAGTCCGGGAGGCATTTGCTGTGCTGGCACACTTTCTCCTTCCTAGACAGAGTGGAAAAGCTTTTCCCTGCCGTGTAGGCGACAAGAGACGCATTAGACAGGGATCCGGAGCTGTCCGAAGGTAAGCGCCTGTTGCCGGCCTCTTTCGGCACAAGCCCCCGCTCCGGAGCGCACCGCGGCCGGCAGGATGCTCTCTGCCGGCGAAGGTGCCGCTTCTCCGGCAAGGAAGCCTCAGCCGCTTCTCCTGCACACGGAGAGCGTGCTAGCTGCTGAAACGTGAAGAAAGAAGCTGCAGAAGACTGGCACTGAGCGTGCAGCTTTCCAGCGGAGAGAAAAAGCTACTTGAACACTCTGCAAGCCTTTCCACTCCCAAAAACATGCACATGGAAGGAGCTGCTGCAAAAGCGATGCTGTGCTCGCTGCTGCTCCTCCTGAAGCTCTGGCTGCTAAATCTGAGGCTTTCCTTCCAATTTCAAGCTGCAAAGCACTTGCTGAATTGCAGGGAAAGTCCGGGAGGCATTTGCTGTGCTGGCACACTTTCTCCTTCCTAGACAGAGTGGAAAAGCTTTTCCCTGCCGTGTAGGCGACAAGAGACGCATTAGACAGGGATCCGGAGCTGTCCGAAGGTAAGCGCCCGTTCCCGGCCTCTTTCGGCACAAGCCCCCGCTCCGGAGCGCACCGCGGCCGGCAGGATGCTCTCTGCCGGCGAAGGTGCCGCTTCTCCGGCAAGGAAGCCTCAGCCGCTTCTCCTGCACACGGAGAGCGTGCTAGCTGCTGAAACGTGAAGAAAGAAGCTGCAGAAGACTGGCACTGAGCGTGCAGCTTTCCAGCGGAGAGAAAAAGCTACTTGAACACTCTGCAAGCCTTTCCACTCCCAAAAACATGCACATGGAAGGAGCTGCTGCAAAAGCGATGCTGTGCTCGCTGCTGCTCGTCCTGAAGCTCTGGCTGCTAAATCTGAGGCTTTCCTTCCAATTTCAAGCTGCAAAGCACTTGCTGAATTGCAGGGAAAGTCCGGGAGGCATTTGCTGTGCTGGCACACTTTCTCCTTCCTAGACAGAGTGGAAAAGCTTTTCCCTGCCGTGTAGGCGACAGGAGACGCATTAGACGGGCATCCGGAGCTGTCCGAAGGTAAGCGCCTGTTGCCGGCCTCTTTCGGCACAAGCCCCCGCTCCGGAGCGCACCGCGGCCGGCAGGATGCTCTCTGCCGGCGAAGGTGCCGCTTCTCCGGCAAGGAAGCCTCAGCCGCTTCTCCTGCACACGGAGAGCGTGCTAGCTGCTGAAACGTGAAGAAAGAAGCTGCAGAAGACTGGCACTGAGCGTGCAGCTTTCCAGCGGAGAGAAAAAGCTACTTGAACACTCTGCAAGCCTTTCCACTCCCAAAAACATGCACATGGAAGGAGCTGCTGCAAAAGCGATGCTGTGCTCGCTGCTGCTCGTCCTGAAGCTCTGGCTGCTAAATCTGAGGCTTTCCTTCCAATTTCAAGCTGCAAAGCACTTGCTGAATTGCAGGGAAAGTCCGGGAGGCATTTGCTGTGCTGGCACACTTTCTCCTTCCTAGACAGAGTGGAAAAGCTTTTCCCTGCCGTGTAGGCGACAAGAGACGCATTAGACAGGGATCCGGAGCTGTCCGAAGGTAAGCGCCCGTTCCCGGCCTCTTTCGGCACAAGCCCCCGCTCCGGAGCGCACCGCGGCCGGCAGGATGCTCTCTGCCGGCGAAGGTGCCGCTTCTCCGGCAAGGAAGCCTCAGCCGCTTCTCCTGCACACGGAGAGCGTGCTAGCTGCTGAAACGTGAAGAAAGAAGCTGCAGAAGACTGGCACTGAGCGTGCAGCTTTCCAGCGGAGAGAAAAAGCTACTTGAACACTCTGCAAGCCTTTCCACTCCCAAAAACATGCACATGGAAGGAGCTGCTGCAAAAGCGATGCTGTGCTCGCTGCTGCTCCTCCTGAAGCTCTGGCTGCTAAATCTGAGGCTTTCCTTCCAATTTCAAGCTGCAAAGCACTTGCTGAATTGCAGGGAAAGTCCGGGAGGCATTTGCTGTGCTGGCACACTTTCTCCTTCCTAGACAGAGTGGAAAAGCTTTTCCCTGCCGTGTAGGCGGCAAGAGACGCATTAGACGGGCATCCGGAGCTGTCCGAAGGTAAGCGCCTGTTCCCGGCCTCTTTCGGCACAAGCCCCCGCTCCGGAGCGCACCGCGGCCGGCAGGATGCTCTCTGCCGGCGAAGGTGCCGCTTCTCCGGCAAGGAAGCCTCAGCCGCTTCTCCTGCACACGGAGAGCGTGCTAGCTGCTGAAACGTGAAGAAAGAAGTTGCAGAAGACTGGCACTGAGCGTGCAGCTTTCCAGCGGAGAGAAAAAGCTACTTGAACACTCTGCAAGCCTTTCCACTCCCAAAAACATGCACATGGAAGGAGCTGCTGCAAAAGCGATGCTGTGCTCGCTGCTGCTCCTCCTGAAGCTCTGGCTGCTAAATCTGAGGCTTTCCTTCCAATTTCAAGCTGCAAAGCACTTGCTGAATTGCAGGGAAAGTCCGGGAGGCATTTGCTGTGCTGGCACACTTTCTCCTTCCTAGACAGAGTGGAAAAGCTTTTCCCTGCCGTGTAGGCGACAAGAGACGCATTAGACAGGGATCCGGAGCTGTCCGAAGGTAAGCGCCCGTTCCCGGCCTCTTTCGGCACAAGCCCCCGCTCCGGAGCGCACCGCGGCCGGTAGGATGCTCTCTGCCGGCGAAGGTGCCGCTTCTCCGGCAAGGAAGCCTCAGCCGCTTCTCCTGCACACGGAGAGCGTGCTAGCTGCTGAAACGTGAAGAAAGAAGCTGCAGAAGACTGGCACTGAGCGTGCAGCTTTCCAGCGGAGAGAAAAAGCTACTTGAACACTCTGCAAGCCTTTCCACTCCCAAAAACATGCACATGGAAGGAGCTGCTGCAAAAGCGATGCTGTGCTCGCTGCTGCTCCTCCTGAAGCTCTGGCTGCTAAATCTGAGGCTTTCCTTCCAATTTCAAGCTGCAAAGCACTTGCTGAATTGCAGGGAAAGTCCGGGAGGCATTTGCTGTGCTGGCACACTTTCTCCTTCCTAGACAGAGTGGAAAAGCTTTTCCCTGCCGTGTAGGCGACAAGAGACGCATTAGACAGGGATCCGGAGCTGTCCGAAGGTAAGCGCCCGTTCCCGGCCTCTTTCGGCACAAGCCCCCGCTCCGGAGCGCACCGCGGCCGGCAGGATGCTCTCTGCCGGCGAAGGTGCCGCTTCTCCGGCAAGGAAGCCTCAGCCGCTTCTCCTGCACACGGAGAGCGTGCTAGCTGCTGAAACGTGAAGAAAGAAGCTGCAGAAGACTGGCACTGAGCGTGCAGCTTTCCAGCGGAGAGAAAAAGCTACTTGAACACTCTGCAAGCCTTTCCACTCCCAAAAACATGCACATGGAAGGAGCTGCTGCAAAAGCGATGCTGTGCTCGCTGCTGCTCCTCCTGAAGCTCTGGCTGCTAAATCTGAGGCTTTCCTTCCAATTTCAAGCTGCAAAGCACTTGCTGAATTGCAGGGAAAGTCCGGGAGGCATTTGCTGTGCTGGCACACTTTCTCCTTCCTAGACAGAGTGGAAAAGCTTTTCCCTGCCGTGTAGGCGACAGGAGACGCATTAGACGGGCATCCGGAGCTGTCCGAAGGTAAGCGCCTGTTCCCGGCCTCTTTCGGCACAAGCCCCCGCTCCGGAGCGCACCGCGGCCGGCAGGATGCTCTCTGCCGGCGAAGGTGCCGCTTCTCCGGCAAGGAAGCCTCAGCCGCTTCTCCTGCACACGGAGAGCGTGCTAGCTGCTGAAACGTGAAGAAAGAAGCTGCAGAACACTGGCACTGAGCGTGCAGCTTTCCAGCGGAGAGAAAAAGCTACTTGAACACTCTGCAAGCCTTTCCACTCCCAAAAACATGCACATGGAAGGAGCTGCTGCAAAAGCGATGCTGTGCTCGCTGCTGCTCCTCCTGAAGCTCTGGCTGCTAAATCTGAGGCTTTCCTTCCAATTTCAAGCTGCAAAGCACTTGCTGAATTGCAGGGAAAGTCCGGGAGGCATTTGCTGTGCTGGCACACTTTCTCCTTCCTAGACAGAGTGGAAAAGCTTTTCCCTGCCGTGTAGGCGACAAGAGACGCATTAGACAGGGATCCGGAGCTGTCCGAAGGTAAGCGCTTGTTCCCGGCCTCTTTCGGCACAAGCCCCCGCTCCGGAGCGCACCGCGGCCGGCAGGATGCTCTCTGCCGGCGAAGGTGCCGCTTCTCCGGCAAGGAAGCCTCAGCCGCTTCTCCTGCACACGGAGAGCGTGCTAGCTGCTGAAACGTGAAGAAAGAAGCTGCAGAAGACTGGCACTGAGCGTGCAGCTTTCCAGCGGAGAGAAAAAGCTACTTGAACACTCTGCAAGCCTTTCCACTCCCAAAAACATGCACATGGAAGGAGCTGCTGCAAAAGCGATGCTGTGCTCGCTGCTGCTCCTCCTGAAGCTCTGGCTGCTAAATCTGAGGCTTTCCTTCCAATTTCAAGCTGCAAAGCACTTGCTGAATTGCAGGGAAAGTCCGGGAGGCATTTGCTGTGCTGGCACACTTTCTCCTTCCTAGACAGAGTGGAAAAGCTTTTCCCTGCCGTGTAGGCGACAAGAGACGCATTAGACAGGGATCCGGAGCTGTCCGAAGGTAAGCGCCTGTTGCCGGCCTCTTTCGGCACAAGCCCCCGCTCCGGAGCGCACCGCGGCCGGCAGGATGCTCTCTGCCGGCGAAGGTGCCGCTTCTCCGGCAAGGAAGCCTCAGCCGCTTCTCCTGCACACGGAGAGCGTGCTAGCTGCTGAAACGTGAAGAAAGAAGCTGCAGAAGACTGGCACTGAGCGCGCAGCTTTCCAGCGGAGAGAAAAAGCTACTTGAACACTCTGCAAGCCTTTCCACTCCCAAAAACATGCACATGGAAGGAGCTGCTGCAAAAGCGATGCTGTGCTCGCTGCTGCTCCTCCTGAAGCTCTGGCTGCTAAATCTGAGGCTTTCCTTCCAATTTCAAGCTGCAAAGCACTTGCTGAATTGCAGGGAAAGTCCGGGAGGCATTTGCTGTGCTGGCACACTTTCTCATTCCTAGACAGAGTGGAAAAGCTTTTCCCTGCCGTGTAGGCGACAGGAGACGCATTAGACGGGCATCCGGAGCTGTCCGAAGGTAAGCGCCTGTTGCCGGCCTCTTTCGGCACAAGCCCCCGCTCCGGAGCGCACCGCGGCCGGCAGGATGCTCTCTGCCGGCGAAGGTGCCGCTTCTCCGGCAAGGAAGCCTCAGCCGCTTCTCCTGCACACGGAGAGCGTGCTAGCTGCTGAAACGTGAAGAAAGAAGCTGCAGAAGACTGGCACTGAGCGTGCAGCTTTCCAGCGGAGAGAAAAAGCGACTTGAACACTCTGCAAGCCGTTCCACTCCCAAAAACATGCACATGGAAGGAGCTGCTGCAAAAGCGATGCTGTGCTCGCTGCTGCTCCTCCTGAAGCTCTGGCTGCTAAATCTGAGGCTTTCCTTCCAATTTCAAGCTGCAAAGCACTTGCTGAATTGCAGGGAAAGTCCGGGAGGCATTTGCTGTGCTGGCACACTTTCTCCTTCCTAGACAGAGTGGAAAAGCTTTTCCCTGCCGTGTAGGCGACAAGAGACGCATTAGACAGGGATCCGGAGCTGTCCGAAGGTAAGCGCTTGTTCCCGGCCTCTTTCGGCACAAGCCCCCGCTCCGGAGCGCACCGCGGCCGGCAGGATGCTCTCTGCCGGCGAAGGTGCCGCTTCTCCGGCAAGGAAGCCTCAGCCGCTTCTCCTGCACACGGAGAGCGTGCTAGCTGCTGAAACGTGAAGAAAGAAGCTGCAGAAGACTGGCACTGAGCGTGCAGCTTTCCAGCGGAGAGAAAAAGCTACTTGAACACTCTGCAAGCCTTTCCACTCCCAAAAACATGCACATGGAAGGAGCTGCTGCAAAAGCGATGCTGTGCTCGCTGCTGCTCCTCCTGAAGCTCTGGCTGCTAAATCTGAGGCTTTCCTTCCAATTTCAAGCTGCAAAGCACTTGCTGAATTGCAGGGAAAGTCCGGGAGGCATTTGCTGTGCTGGCACACTTTCTCCTTCCTAGACAGAGTGGAAAAGCTTTTCCCTGCCGTGTAGGCGACAAGAGACGCATTAGACAGGGATCCGGAGCTGTCCGAAGGTAAGCGCTTGTTCCCGGCCTCTTTCGGCACAAGCCCCCGCTCCGGAGCGCACCGCGGCCGGCAGGATGCTCTCTGCCGGCGAAGGTGCCGCTTCTCCGGCAAGGAAGCCTCAGCCGCTTCTCCTGCACACGGAGAGCGTGCTAGCTGCTGAAACGTGAAGAAAGAAGCTGCAGAAGACTGGCACTGAGCGTGCAGCTTTCCAGCGGAGAGAAAAAGCTACTTGAACACTCTGCAAGCCTTTCCACTCCCAAAAACATGCACATGGAAGGAGCTGCTGCAAAAGCGATGCTGTGCTCGCTGCTGCTCCTCCTGAAGCTCTGGCTGCTAAATCTGAGGCTTTCCTTCCAATTTCAAGCTGCAAAGCACTTGCTGAATTGCAGGGAAAGTCCGGGAGGCATTTGCTGTGCTGGCACACTTTCTCCTTCCTAGACAGAGTGGAAAAGCTTTTCCCTGCCGTGTAGGCGACAGGAGACGCATTAGACAGGGATCCGGAGCTGTCCGAAGGTAAGCGCCTGTTGCCGGCCTCTTTCGGCACAAGCCCCCGCTCCGGAGCGCACCGCGGCCGGCAGGATGCTCTCTGCCGGCGAAGGTGCCGCTTCTCCGGCAAGGAAGCCTCAGCCGCTTCTCCTGCACACGGAGAGCGTGCTAGCTGCTGAAACGTGAAGAAAGAAGCTGCAGAAGACTGGCACTGAGCGTGCAGCTTTCCAGCGGAGAGAAAAAGCTACTTGAACACTCTGCAAGCCTTTCCACTCCCAAAAACATGCACATGGAAGGAGCTGCTGCAAAAGCGATGCTGTGCTCGCTGCTGCTCCTCCTGAAGCTCTGGCTGCTAAATCTGAGGCTTTCCTTCCAATTTCAAGCTGCAAAGCACTTGCTGAATTGCAGGGAAAGTCCGGGAGGCATTTGCTGTGCTGGCACACTTTCTCCTTCCTAGACAGAGTGGAAAAGCTTTTCCCTGCCGTGTAGGCGACAGGAGACGCATTAGACGGGCATCCGGAGCTGTCCGAAGGTAAGCGCCTGTTCCCGGCCTCTTTCGGCACAAGCCCCCGCTCCGGAGCGCACCGCGGCCGGCAGGATGCTCTCTGCCGGCGAAGGTGCCGCTTCTCCGGCAAGGAAGCCTCAGCCGCTTCTCCTGCACACGGACAGCGTGCTAGCTGCTGAAACGTGAAGAAAGAAGCTGCAGAACACTGGCACTGAGCGTGCAGCTTTCCAGCGGAGAGAAAAAGCTACTTGAACACTCTGCAAGCCTTTCCACTCCCAAAAACATGCACATGGAAGGAGCTGCTGCAAAAGCGATGCTGTGCTCGCTGCTGCTCCTCCTGAAGCTCTGGCTGCTAAATCTGAGGCTTTCCTTCCAATTTCAAGCTGCAAAGCACTTGCTGAATTGCAGGGAAAGTCCGGGAGGCATTTGCTGTGCTGGCACACTTTCTCCTTCCTAGACAGAGTGGAAAAGCTTTTCCCTGCCGTGTAGGCGACAAGAGACGCATTAGACAGGGATCCGGAGCTGTCCGAAGGTAAGCGCTTGTTCCCGGCCTCTTTCGGCACAAGCCCCCGCTCCGGAGCGCACCGCGGCCGGCAGGATGCTCTCTGCCGGCGAAGGTGCCGCTTCTCCGGCAAGGAAGCCTCAGCCGCTTCTCCTGCACACGGAGAGCGTGCTAGCTGCTGAAACGTGAAGAAAGAAGCTGCAGAAGACTGGCACTGAGCGTGCAGCTTTCCAGCGGAGAGAAAAAGCTACTTGAACACTCTGCAAGCCTTTCCACTCCCAAAAACATGCACATGGAAGGAGCTGCTGCAAAAGCGATGCTGTGCTCGCTGCTGCTCCTCCTGAAGCTCTGGCTGCTAAATCTGAGGCTTTCCTTCCAATTTCAAGCTGCAAAGCACTTGCTGAATTGCAGGGAAAGTCCGGGAGGCATTTGCTGTGCTGGCACACTTTCTCCTTCCTAGACAGAGTGGAAAAGCTTTTCCCTGCCGTGTAGGCGACAAGAGACGCATTAGACAGGGATCCGGAGCTGTCCGAAGGTAAGCGCCTGTTGCCGGCCTCTTTCGGCACAAGCCCCCGCTCCGGAGCGCACCGCGGCCGGCAGGATGCTCTCTGCCGGCGAAGGTGCCGCTTCTCCGGCAAGGAAGCCTCAGCCGCTTCTCCTGCACACGGAGAGCGTGCTAGCTGCTGAAACGTGAAGAAAGAAGCTGCAGAAGACTGGCACTGAGCGCGCAGCTTTCCAGCGGAGAGAAAAAGCTACTTGAACACTCTGCAAGCCTTTCCACTCCCAAAAACATGCACATGGAAGGAGCTGCTGCAAAAGCGATGCTGTGCTCGCTGCTGCTCCTCCTGAAGCTCTGGCTGCTAAATCTGAGGCTTTCCTTCCAATTTCAAGCTGCAAAGCACTTGCTGAATTGCAGGGAAAGTCCGGGAGGCATTTGCTGTGCTGGCACACTTTCTCATTCCTAGACAGAGTGGAAAAGCTTTTCCCTGCCGTGTAGGCGACAGGAGACGCATTAGACGGGCATCCGGAGCTGTCCGAAGGTAAGCGCCTGTTCCCGGCCTCTTTCGGCACAAGCCCCCGCTCCGGAGCGCACCGCGGCCGGCAGGATGCTCTCTGCCGGCGAAGGTGCCGCTTCTCCGGCAAGGAAGCCTCAGCCGCTTCTCCTGCACACGGAGAGCGTGCTAGCTGCTGAAACGTGAAGAAAGAAGCTGCAGAAGACTGGCACTGAGCGTGCAGCTTTCCAGCGGAGAGAAAAAGCGACTTGAACACTCTGCAAGCCGTTCCACTCCCAAAAACATGCACATGGAAGGAGCTGCTGCAAAAGCGATGCTGTGCTCGCTGCTGCTCCTCCTGAAGCTCTGGCTGCTAAATCTGAGGCTTTCCTTCCAATTTCAAGCTGCAAAGCACTTGCTGAATTGCAGGGAAAGTCCGGGAGGCATTTGCTGTGCTGGCACACTTTCTCCTTCCTAGACAGAGTGGAAAAGCTTTTCCCTGCCGTGTAGGCGACAAGAGACGCATTAGACAGGGATCCGGAGCTGTCCGAAGGTAAGCGCTTGTTCCCGGCCTCTTTCGGCACAAGCCCCCGCTCCGGAGCGCACCGCGGCCGGCAGGATGCTCTCTGCCGGCGAAGGTGCCGCTTCTCCGGCAAGGAAGCCTCAGCCGCTTCTCCTGCACACGGAGAGCGTGCTAGCTGCTAAAACGTGAAGAAAGAAGCTGCAGAAGACTGGCACTGAGCGTGCAGCTTTCCAGCGGAGAGAAAAAGCTACTTGAACACTCTGCAAGCCTTTCCACTCCCAAAAACATGCACATGGAAGGAGCTGCTGCAAAAGCGATGCTGTGCTCGCTGCTGCTCGTCCTGAAGCTCTGGCTGCTAAATCTGAGGCTTTCCTTCCAATTTCAAGCTGCAAAGCACTTGCTGAATTGCAGGGAAAGTCCGGGAGGCATTTGCTGTGCTGGCACACTTTCTCCTTCCTAGACAGAGTGGAAAAGCTTTTCCCTGCCGTGTAGGCGACAAGAGACGCATTAGACAGGGATCCGGAGCTGTCCGAAGGTAAGCGCTTGTTCCCGGCCTCTTTCGGCACAAGCCCCCGCTCCGGAGCGCACCGCGGCCGGCAGGATGCTCTCTGCCGGCGAAGGTGCCGCTTCTCCGGCAAGGAAGCCTCAGCCGCTTCTCCTGCACACGGAGAGCGTGCTAGCTGCTGAAACGTGAAGAAAGAAGCTGCAGAAGACTGGCACTGAGCGTGCAGCTTTCCAGCGGAGAGAAAAAGCTACTTGAACACTCTGCAAGCCTTTCCACTCCCAAAAACATGCACATGGAAGGAGCTGCTGCAAAAGCGATGCTGTGCTCGCTGCTGCTCCTCCTGAAGCTCTGGCTGCTAAATCTGAGGCTTTCCTTGCAATTTCAAGCTGCAAAGCACTTGCTGAATTGCAGGGAAAGTCCGGGAGGCATTTGCTGTGCTGGCACACTTTCTCCTTCCTAGACAGAGTGGAAAAGCTTTTTCCTGCCGTGTAGGCGACAAGAGACGCATTAGACAGGGATCCGGAGCTGTCCGAAGGTAAGCGCCTGTTGCCGGCCTCTTTCGGCACAAGCCCCCGCTCCGGAGCGCACCGCGGCCGGCAGGATGCTCTCTGCCGGCGAAGGTGCCGCTTCTCCGGCAAGGAAGCCTCAGCCGCTTCTCCTGCACACGGAGAGCGTGCTAGCTGCTGAAACGTGAAGAAAGAAGCTGCAGAAGACTGGCACTGAGCGTGCAGCTTTCCAGCGGAGAGAAAAAGCTACTTGAACACTCTGCAAGCCTTTCCACTCCCAAAAACATGCACATGGAAGGAGCTGCTGCAAAAGCGATGCTGTGCTCGCTGCTGCTCCTCCTGAAGCTCTGGCTGCTAAATCTGAGGCTTTCCTTCCAATTTCAAGCTGCAAAGCACTTGCTGAATTGCAGGGAAAGTCCGGGAGGCATTTGCTGTGCTGGCACACTTTCTCCTTCCTAGACAGAGTGGAAAAGCTTTTCCCTGCCGTGTAGGCGACAGGAGACGCATTAGACGGGCATCCGGAGCTGTCCGAAGGTAAGCGCCTGTTCCCGGCCTCTTTCGGCACAAGCCCCCGCTCCGGAGCGCACCGCGGCCGGCAGGATGCTCTCTGCCGGCGAAGGTGCCGCTTCTCCGGCAAGGAAGCCTCAGCCGCTTCTCCTGCACACGGAGAGCGTGCTAGCTGCTGAAACGTGAAGAAAGAAGCTGCAGAACACTGGCACTGAGCGTGCAGCTTTCCAGCGGAGAGAAAAAGCTACTTGAACACTCTGCAAGCCTTTCCACTCCCAAAAACATGCACATGGAAGGAGCTGCTGCAAAAGCGATGCTGTGCTCGCTGCTGCTCCTCCTGAAGCTCTGGCTGCTAAATCTGAGGCTTTCCTTCCAATTTCAAGCTGCAAAGCACTTGCTGAATTGCAGGGAAAGTCCGGGAGGCATTTGCTGTGCTGGCACACTTTCTCCTTCCTAGACAGAGTGGAAAAGCTTTTCCCTGCCGTGTAGGCGACAAGAGACGCATTAGACAGGGATCCGGAGCTGTCCGAAGGTAAGCGCTTGTTCCCGGCCTCTTTCGGCACAAGCCCCCGCTCCGGAGCGCACCGCGGCCGGCAGGATGCTCTCTGCCGGCGAAGGTGCCGCTTCTCCGGCAAGGAAGCCTCAGCCGCTTCTCCTGCACACGGAGAGCGTGCTAGCTGCTGAAACGTGAAGAAAGAAGCTGCAGAAGACTGGCACTGAGCGTGCAGCTTTCCAGCGGAGAGAAAAAGCTACTTGAACACTCTGCAAGCCTTTCCACTCCCAAAAACATGCACATGGAAGGAGCTGCTGCAAAAGCGATGCTGTGCTCGCTGCTGCTCCTCCTGAAGCTCTGGCTGCTAAATCTGAGGCTTTCCTTCCAATTTCAAGCTGCAAAGCACTTGCTGAATTGCAGGGAAAGTCCGGGAGGCATTTGCTGTGCTGGCACACTTTCTCCTTCCTAGACAGAGTGGAAAAGCTTTTCCCTGCCGTGTAGGCGACAAGAGACGCATTAGACAGGGATCCGGAGCTGTCCGAAGGTAAGCGCCTGTTGCCGGCCTCTTTCGGCACAAGCCCCCGCTCCGGAGCGCACCGCGGCCGGCAGGATGCTCTCTGCCGGCGAAGGTGCCGCTTCTCCGGCAAGGAAGCCTCAGCCGCTTCTCCTGCACACGGAGAGCGTGCTAGCTGCTGAAACGTGAAGAAAGAAGCTGCAGAAGACTGGCACTGAGCGCGCAGCTTTCCAGCGGAGAGAAAAAGCTACTTGAACACTCTGCAAGCCTTTCCACTCCCAAAAACATGCACATGGAAGGAGCTGCTGCAAAAGCGATGCTGTGCTCGCTGCTGCTCCTCCTGAAGCTCTGGCTGCTAAATCTGAGGCTTTCCTTCCAATTTCAAGCTGCAAAGCACTTGCTGAATTGCAGGGAAAGTCCGGGAGGCATTTGCTGTGCTGGCACACTTTCTCATTCCTAGACAGAGTGGAAAAGCTTTTCCCTGCCGTGTAGGCGACAGGAGACGCATTAGACGGGCATCCAGAGCTGTCCGAAGGTAAGCGCCTGTTCCCGGCCTCTTTCGGCACAAGCCCCCGCTCCGGAGCGCACCGCGGCCGGCAGGATGCTCTCTGCCGGCGAAGGTGCCGCTTCTCCGGCAAGGAAGCCTCAGCCGCTTCTCCTGCACACGGAGAGCGTGCTAGCTGCTGAAACGTGAAGAAAGAAGCTGCAGAAGACTGGCACTGAGCGTGCAGCTTTCCAGCGGAGAGAAAAAGCGACTTGAACACTCTGCAAGCCGTTCCACTCCCAAAAACATGCACATGGAAGGAGCTGCTGCAAAAGCGATGCTGTGCTCGCTGCTGCTCCTCCTGAAGCTCTGGCTGCTAAATCTGAGGCTTTCCTTCCAATTTCAAGCTGCAAAGCACTTGCTGAATTGCAGGGAAAGTCCGGGAGGCATTTGCTGTGCTGGCACACTTTCTCCTTCCTAGACAGAGTGGAAAAGCTTTTCCCTGCCGTGTAGGCGACAAGAGACGCATTAGACAGGGATCCGGAGCTGTCCGAAGGTAAGCGCTTGTTCCCGGCCTCTTTCGGCACAAGCCCCCGCTCCGGAGCGCACCGCGGCCGGCAGGATGCTCTCTGCCGGCGAAGGTGCCGCTTCTCCGGCAAGGAAGCCTCAGCCGCTTCTCCTGCACACGGAGAGCGTGCTAGCTGCTAAAACGTGAAGAAAGAAGCTGCAGAAGACTGGCACTGAGCGTGCAGCTTTCCAGCGGAGAGAAAAAGCTACTTGAACACTCTGCAAGCCTTTCCACTCCCAAAAACATGCACATGGAAGGAGCTGCTGCAAAAGCGATGCTGTGCTCGCTGCTGCTCGTCCTGAAGCTCTGGCTGCTAAATCTGAGGCTTTCCTTCCAATTTCAAGCTGCAAAGCACTTGCTGAATTGCAGGGAAAGTCCGGGAGGCATTTGCTGTGCTGGCACACTTTCTCCTTCCTAGACAGAGTGGAAAAGCTTTTCCCTGCCGTGTAGGCGACAAGAGACGCATTAGACAGGGATCCGGAGCTGTCCGAAGGTAAGCGCTTGTTCCCGGCCTCTTTCGGCACAAGCCCCCGCTCCGGAGCGCACCGCGGCCGGCAGGATGCTCTCTGCCGGCGAAGGTGCCGCTTCTCCGGCAAGGAAGCCTCAGCCGCTTCTCCTGCACACGGAGAGCGTGCTAGCTGCTGAAACGTGAAGAAAGAAGCTGCAGAAGACTGGCACTGAGCGTGCAGCTTTCCAGCGGAGAGAAAAAGCTACTTGAACACTCTGCAAGCCTTTCCACTCCCAAAAACATGCACATGGAAGGAGCTGCTGCAAAAGCGATGCTGTGCTCGCTGCTGCTCCTCCTGAAGCTCTGGCTGCTAAATCTGAGGCTTTCCTTCCAATTTCAAGCTGCAAAGCACTTGCTGAATTGCAGGGAAAGTCCGGGAGGCATTTGCTGTGCTGGCACACTTTCTCCTTCCTAGACAGAGTGGAAAAGCTTTTCCCTGCCGTGTAGGCGACAGGAGACGCATTAGACGGGCATCCGGAGCTGTCCGAAGGTAAGCGCCTGTTCCCGGCCTCTTTCGGCACAAGCCCCCGCTCCGGAGCGCACCGCGGCCGGCAGGATGCTCTCTGCCGGCGAAGGTGCCGCTTCTCCGGCAAGGAAGCCTCAGCCGCTTCTCCTGCACACGGAGAGCGTGCTAGCTGCTGAAACGTGAAGAAAGAAGCTGCAGAAGACTGGCACTGAGCGTGCAGCTTTCCAGCGGAGAGAAAAAGCTACTTGAACACTCTGCAAGCCTTTCCACTCCCAAAAACATGCACATGGAAGGAGCTGCTGCAAAAGCGATGCTGTGCTCGCTGCTGCTCCTCCTGAAGCTCTGGCTGCTAAATCTGAGGCTTTCCTTCCAATTTCAAGCTGCAAAGCACTTGCTGAATTGCAGGGAAAGTCCGGGAGGCATTTGCTGTGCTGGCACACTTTCTCCTTCCTAGACAGAGTGGAAAAGCTTTTCCCTGCCGTGTAGGCGACAAGAGACGCATTAGACAGGGATCCGGAGCTGTCCGAAGGTAAGCGCTTGTTCCCGGCCTCGTTCGGCACAAGCCCCCGCTCCGGAGCGCACCGCGGCCGGCAGGATGCTCTCTGCCGGCGAAGGTGCTGCTTCTCCGGCAAGGAAGCCTCAGCCGCTTCTCCTGCACACGGAGAGCGTGCTAGCTGCTGAAACGTGAAGAAAGAAGCTGCAGAAGACTGGCACTGAGCGTGCAGCTTTCCAGCGGAGAGAAAAAGCTACTTGAACACTCTGCAAGCCTTTCCACTCCCAAAAACATGCACATGGAAGGAGCTGCTGCAAAAGCGATGCTGTGCTCGCTGCTGCTCCTCCTGAAGCTCTGGCTGCTAAATCTGAGGCTTTCCTTCCAATTTCAAGCTGCAAAGCACTTGCTGAATTGCAGGGAAAGTCCGGGAGGCATTTGCTGTGCTGGCACACTTTCTCCTTCCTAGACAGAGTGGAAAAGCTTTTCCCTGCCGTGTAGGCGACAAGAGACGCATTAGACAGGGATCCGGAGCTGTCCGAAGGTAAGCGCCTGTTGCCGGCCTCTTTCGGCACAAGCCCCCGCTCCGGAGCGCACCGCGGCCGGCAGGATGCTCTCTGCCGGCGAAGGTGCCGCTTCTCCGGCAAGGAAGCCTCAGCCGCTTCTCCTGCACACGGAGAGCGTGCTAGCTGCTGAAACGTGAAGAAAGAAGCTGCAGAAGACTGGCACTGAGCGCGCAGCTTTCCAGCGGAGAGAAAAAGCTACTTGAACACTCTGCAAGCCTTTCCACTCCCAAAAACATGCACATGGAAGGAGCTGCTGCAAAAGCGATGCTGTGCTCGCTGCTGCTCCTCCTGAAGCTCTGGCTGCTAAATCTGAGGCTTTCCTTCCAATTTCAAGCTGCAAAGCACTTGCTGAATTGCAGGGAAAGTCCGGGAGGCATTTGCTGTGCTGGCACACTTTCTCATTCCTAGACAGAGTGGAAAAGCTTTTCCCTGCCGTGTAGGCGACAGGAGACGCATTAGACGGGCATCCGGAGCTGTCCGAAGGTAAGCGCCTGTTCCCGGCCTCTTTCGGCACAAGCCCCCGCTCCGGAGCGCACCGCGGCCGGCAGGATGCTCTCTGCCGGCGAAGGTGCCGCTTCTCCGGCAAGGAAGCCTCAGCCGCTTCTCCTGCACACGGAGAGCGTGCTAGCTGCTGAAACGTGAAGAAAGAAGCTGCAGAAGACTGGCACTGAGCGTGCAGCTTTCCAGCGGAGAGAAAAAGCGACTTGAACACTCTGCAAGCCGTTCCACTCCCAAAAACATGCACATGGAAGGAGCTGCTGCAAAAGCGATGCTGTGCTCGCTGCTGCTCCTCCTGAAGCTCTGGCTGCTAAATCTGAGGCTTTCCTTCCAATTTCAAGCTGCAAAGCACTTGCTGAATTGCAGGGAAAGTCCGGGAGGCATTTGCTGTGCTGGCACACTTTCTCCTTCCTAGACAGAGTGGAAAAGCTTTTCCCTGCCGTGTAGGCGACAAGAGACGCATTAGACAGGGATCCGGAGCTGTCCGAAGGTAAGCGCCTGTTCCCGGCCTCTTTCGGCACAAGCCCCCGCTCCGGAGCGCACCGCGGCCGGCAGGATGCTCTCTGCCGGCGAAGGTGCCGCTTCTCCGGCAAGGAAGCCTCAGCCGCTTCTCCTGCACACGGAGAGCGTGCTAGCTGCTGAAACGTGAAGAAAGAAGCTGCAGAAGACTGGCACTGAGCGTGCAGCTTTCCAGCGGAGAGAAAAAGCTACTTGAACACTCTGCAAGCCTTTCCACTCCCAAAAACATGCACATGGAAGGAGCTGCTGCAAAAGCGATGCTGTGCTCGCTGCTGCTCCTCCTGAAGCTCTGGCTGCTAAATCTGAGGCTTTCCTTCCAATTTCAAGCTGCAAAGCACTTGCTGAATTGCAGGGAAAGTCCGGGAGGCATTTGCTGTGCTGGCACACTTTCTCCTTCCTAGACAGAGTGGAAAAGCTTTTCCCTGCCGTGTAGGCGACAAGAGACGCATTAGACAGGGATCCGGAGCTGTCCGAAGGTAAGCGCTTGTTCCCGGCCTCTTTCGGCACAAGCCCCCGCTCCGGAGCGCACCGCGGCCGGCAGGATGCTCTCTGCCGGCGAAGGTGCCGCTTCTCCGGCAAGGAAGCCTCAGCCGCTTCTCCTGCACACGGAGAGCGTGCTAGCTGCTGAAACGTGAAGAAAGAAGCTGCAGAAGACTGGCACTGAGCGTGCAGCTTTCCAGCGGAGAGAAAAAGCTACTTGAACACTCTGCAAGCCTTTCCACTCCCAAAAACATGCACATGGAAGGAGCTGCTGCAAAAGCGATGCTGTGCTCGCTGCTGCTCCTCCTGAAGCTCTGGCTGCTAAATCTGAGGCTTTCCTTCCAATTTCAAGCTGCAAAGCACTTGCTGAATTGCAGGGAAAGTCCGGGAGGCATTTGCTGTGCTGGCACACTTTCTCCTTCCTAGACAGAGTGGAAAAGCTTTTCCCTGCCGTGTAGGCGACAGGAGACGCATTAGACGGGCATCCGGAGCTGTCCGAAGGTAAGCGCCTGTTCCCGGCCTCTTTCGGCACAAGCCCCCGCTCCGGAGCGCACCGCGGCCGGCAGGATGCTCTCTGCCGGCGAAGGTGCCGCTTCTCCGGCAAGGAAGCCTCAGCCGCTTCTCCTGCACACGGAGAGCGTGCTAGCTGCTGAAACGTGAAGAAAGAAGCTGCAGAAGACTGGCACTGAGCGTGCAGCTTTCCAGCGGAGAGAAAAAGCTACTTGAACACTCTGCAAGCCTTTCCACTCCCAAAAACATGCACATGGAAGGAGCTGCTGCAAAAGCGATGCTGTGCTCGCTGCTGCTCCTCCTGAAGCTCTGGCTGCTAAATCTGAGGCTTTCCTTCCAATTTCAAGCTGCAAAGCACTTGCTGAATTGCAGGGAAAGTCCGGGAGGCATTTGCTGTGCTGGCACACTTTCTCCTTCCTAGACAGAGTGGAAAAGCTTTTCCCTGCCGTGTAGGCGACAGGAGACGCATTAGACGGGCATCCGGAGCTGTCCGAAGGTAAGCGCCTGTTGCCGGCCTCTTTCGGCACAAGCCCCCGCTCCGGAGCGCACCGCGGCCGGCAGGATGCTCTCTGCCGGCGAAGGTGCCGCTTCTCCGGCAAGGAAGCCTCAGCCGCTTCTCCTGCACACGGAGAGCGTGCTAGCTGCTGAAACGTGAAGAAAGAAGCTGCAGAAGACTGGCACTGAGCGTGCAGCTTTCCAGCGGAGAGAAAAAGCTACTTGAACACTCTGCAAGCCTTTCCACTCCCAAAAACATGCACATGGAAGGAGCTGCTGCAAAAGCGATGCTGTGCTCGCTGCTGCTCCTCCTGAAGCTCTGGCTGCTAAATCTGAGGCTTTCCTTCCAATTTCAAGCTGCAAAGCACTTGCTGAATTGCAGGGAAAGTCCGGGAGGCATTTGCTGTGCTGGCACACTTTCTCCTTCCTAGACAGAGTGGAAAAGCTTTTCCCTGCCGTGTAGGCGACAAGAGACGCATTAGACGGGCATCCGGAGCTGTCCGAAGGTAAGCGCCTGTTGCCGGCCTCGTTCGGCACAAGCCCCCGCTCCGGAGCGCACCGCGGCCGGCAGGATGCTCTCTGCCGGCGAAGGTGCCGCTTCTCCGGCAAGGAAGCCTCAGCCGCTTCTCCTGCACACGGAGAGCGTGCTAGCTGCTGAAACGTGAAGAAAGAAGCTGCAGAAGACTGGCACTGAGCGTGCAGCTTTCCAGCGGAGAGAAAAAGCTACTTGAACACTCTGCAAGCCTTTCCACTCCCAAAAACATGCACATGGAAGGAGCTGCTGCAAAAGCGATGCTGTGCTCGCTGCTGCTCCTCCTGAAGCTCTGGCTGCTAAATCTGAGGCTTTCCTTCCAATTTCAAGCTGCAAAGCACTTGCTGAATTGCAGGGAAAGTCCGGGAGGCATTTGCTGTGCTGGCACACTTTCTCCTTCCTAGACAGAGTGGAAAAGCTTTTCCCTGCCGTGTAGGCGACAGGAGACGCATTAGACGGGCATCCGGAGCTGTCCGAAGGTAAGCGCCTGTTCCCGGCCTCTTTCGGCACAAGCCCCCGCTCCGGAGCGCACCGCGGCCGGCAGGATGCTCTCTGCCGGCGAAGGTGCCGCTTCTCCGGCAAGGAAGCCTCAGCCGCTTCTCCTGCACACGGAGAGCGTGCTAGCTGCTGAAACGTGAAGAAAGAAGCTGCAGAAGACTGGCACTGAGCGTGCAGCTTTCCAGCGGAGAGAAAAAGCTACTTGAACACTCTGCAAGCCTTTCCACTCCCAAAAACATGCACATGGAAGGAGCTGCTGCAAAAGCGATGCTGTGCTCGCTGCTGCTCCTCCTGAAGCTCTGGCTGCTAAATCTGAGGCTTTCCTTGCAATTTCAAGCTGCAAAGCACTTGCTGAATTGCAGGGAAAGTCCGGGAGGCATTTGCTGTGCTGGCACACTTTCTCCTTCCTAGACAGAGTGGAAAAGCTTTTCCCTGCCGTGTAGGCGACAAGAGACGCATTAGACAGGGATCCGGAGCTGTCCGAAGGTAAGCGCTTGTTCCCGGCCTCGTTCGGCACAAGCCCCCGCTCCGGAGCGCACCGCGGCCGGCAGGATGCTCTCTGCCGGCGAAGGTGCTGCTTCTCCGGCAAGGAAGCCTCAGCCGCTTCTCCTGCACACGGAGAGCGTGCTAGCTGCTGAAACGTGAAGAAAGAAGCTGCAGAAGACTGGCACTGAGCGTGCAGCTTTCCAGCGGAGAGAAAAAGCTACTTGAACACTCTGCAAGCCTTTCCACTCCCAAAAACATGCACATGGAAGGAGCTGCTGCAAAAGCGATGCTGTGCTCGCTGCTGCTCCTCCTGAAGCTCTGGCTGCTAAATCTGAGGCTTTCCTTCCAATTTCAAGCTGCAAAGCACTTGCTGAATTGCAGGGAAAGTCCGGGAGGCATTTGCTGTGCTGGCACACTTTCTCCTTCCTAGACAGAGTGGAAAAGCTTTTCCCTGCCGTGTAGGCGACAAGAGACGCATTAGACAGGGATCCGGAGCTGTCCGAAGGTAAGCGCCTGTTGCCGGCCTCTTTCGGCACAAGCCCCCGCTCCGGAGCGCACCGCGGCCGGCAGGATGCTCTCTGCCGGCGAAGGTGCCGCTTCTCCGGCAAGGAAGCCTCAGCCGCTTCTCCTGCACACGGAGAGCGTGCTAGCTGCTGAAACGTGAAGAAAGAAGCTGCAGAAGACTGGCACTGAGCGCGCAGCTTTCCAGCGGAGAGAAAAAGCTACTTGAACACTCTGCAAGCCTTTCCACTCCCAAAAACATGCACATGGAAGGAGCTGCTGCAAAAGCGATGCTGTGCTCGCTGCTGCTCCTCCTGAAGCTCTGGCTGCTAAATCTGAGGCTTTCCTTCCAATTTCAAGCTGCAAAGCACTTGCTGAATTGCAGGGAAAGTCCGGGAGGCATTTGCTGTGCTGGCACACTTTCTCATTCCTAGACAGAGTGGAAAAGCTTTTCCCTGCCGTGTAGGCGACAGGAGACGCATTAGACGGGCATCCGGAGCTGTCCGAAGGTAAGCGCCTGTTCCCGGCCTCTTTCGGCACAAGCCCCCGCTCCGGAGCGCACCGCGGCCGGCAGGATGCTCTCTGCCGGCGAAGGTGCCGCTTCTCCGGCAAGGAAGCCTCAGCCGCTTCTCCTGCACACGGAGAGCGTGCTAGCTGCTGAAACGTGAAGAAAGAAGCTGCAGAAGACTGGCACTGAGCGTGCAGCTTTCCAGCGGAGAGAAAAAGCGACTTGAACACTCTGCAAGCCGTTCCACTCCCAAAAACATGCACATGGAAGGAGCTGCTGCAAAAGCGATGCTGTGCTCGCTGCTGCTCCTCCTGAAGCTCTGGCTGCTAAATCTGAGGCTTTCCTTCCAATTTCAAGCTGCAAAGCACTTGCTGAATTGCAGGGAAAGTCCGGGAGGCATTTGCTGTGCTGGCACACTTTCTCCTTCCTAGACAGAGTGGAAAAGCTTTTCCCTGCCGTGTAGGCGACAAGAGACGCATTAGACAGGGATCCGGAGCTGTCCGAAGGTAAGCGCTTGTTCCCGGCCTCTTTCGGCACAAGCCCCCGCTCCGGAGCGCACCGCGGCCGGCAGGATGCTCTCTGCCGGCGAAGGTGCCGCTTCTCCGGCAAGGAAGCCTCAGCCGCTTCTCCTGCACACGGAGAGCGTGCTAGCTGCTAAAACGTGAAGAAAGAAGCTGCAGAAGACTGGCACTGAGCGTGCAGCTTTCCAGCGGAGAGAAAAAGCTACTTGAACACTCTGCAAGCCTTTCCACTCCCAAAAACATGCACATGGAAGGAGCTGCTGCAAAAGCGATGCTGTGCTCGCTGCTGCTCGTCCTGAAGCTCTGGCTGCTAAATCTGAGGCTTTCCTTCCAATTTCAAGCTGCAAAGCACTTGCTGAATTGCAGGGAAAGTCCGGGAGGCATTTGCTGTGCTGGCACACTTTCTCCTTCCTAGACAGAGTGGAAAAGCTTTTCCCTGCCGTGTAGGCGACAAGAGACGCATTAGACAGGGATCCGGAGCTGTCCGAAGGTAAGCGCTTGTTCCCGGCCTCTTTCGGCACAAGCCCCCGCTCCGGAGCGCACCGCGGCCGGCAGGATGCTCTCTGCCGGCGAAGGTGCCGCTTCTCCGGCAAGGAAGCCTCAGCCGCTTCTCCTGCACACGGAGAGCGTGCTAGCTGCTGAAACGTGAAGAAAGAAGCTGCAGAAGACTGGCACTGAGCATGCAGCTTTCCAGCGGAGAGAAAAAGCTACTTGAACACTCTGCAAGCCTTTCCACTCCCAAAAACATGCACATGGAAGGAGCTGCTGCAAAAGCGATGCTGTGCTCGCTGCTGCTCCTCCTGAAGCTCTGGCTGCTAAATCTGAGGCTTTCCTTCCAATTTCAAGCTGCAAAGCACTTGCTGAATTGCAGGGAAAGTCCGGGAGGCATTTGCTGTGCTGGCACACTTTCTCCTTCCTAGACAGAGTGGAAAAGCTTTTCCCTGCCGTGTAGGCGACAAGAGACGCATTAGACAGGGATCCGGAGCTGTCCGAAGGTAAGCGCCTGTTCCCGGCCTCTTTCGGCACAAGCCCCCGCTCCGGAGCGCACCGCGGCCGGCAGGATGCTCTCTGCCGGCGAAGGTGCCGCTTCTCCGGCAAGGAAGCCTCAGCCGCTTCTCCTGCACACGGAGAGCGTGCTAGCTGCTGAAACGTGAAGAAAGAAGCTGCAGAAGACTGGCACTGAGCGTGCAGCTTTCCAGCGGAGAGAAAAAGCTACTTGAACACTCTGCAAGCCTTTCCACTCCCAAAAACATGCACATGGAAGGAGCTGCTGCAAAAGCGATGCTGTGCTCGCTGCTGCTCCTCCTGAAGCTCTGGCTGCTAAATCTGAGGCTTTCCTTCCAATTTCAAGCTGCAAAGCACTTGCTGAATTGCAGGGAAAGTCCGGGAGGCATTTGCTGTGCTGGCACACTTTCTCCTTCCTAGACAGAGTGGAAAAGCTTTTCCCTGCCGTGTAGGCGACAAGAGACGCATTAGACAGGGATCCGGAGCTGTCCGAAGGTAAGCGCTTGTTCCCGGCCTCTTTCGGCACAAGCCCCCGCTCCGGAGCGCACCGCGGCCGGCAGGATGCTCTCTGCCGGCGAAGGTGCCGCTTCTCCGGCAAGGAAGCCTCAGCCGCTTCTCCTGCACACGGAGAGCGTGCTAGCTGCTGAAACGTGAAGAAAGAAGCTGCAGAAGACTGGCACTGAGCGTGCAGCTTTCCAGCGGAGAGAAAAAGCTACTTGAACACTCTGCAAGCCTTTCCACTCCCAAAAACATGCACATGGAAGGAGCTGCTGCAAAAGCGATGCTGTGCTCGCTGCTGCTCCTCCTGAAGCTCTGGCTGCTAAATCTGAGGCTTTCCTTCCAATTTCAAGCTGCAAAGCACTTGCTGAATTGCAGGGAAAGTCCGGGAGGCATTTGCTGTGCTGGCACACTTTCTCCTTCCTAGACAGAGTGGAAAAGCTTTTCCCTGCCGTGTAGGCGACAAGAGACGCATTAGACAGGGATCCGGAGCTGTCCGAAGGTAAGCGCCTGTTGCCGGCCTCTTTCGGCACAAGCCCCCGCTCCGGAGCGCACCGCGGCCGGCAGGATGCTCTCTGCCGGCGAAGGTGCCGCTTCTCCGGCAAGGAAGCCTCAGCCGCTTCTCCTGCACACGGAGAGCGTGCTAGCTGCTGAAACGTGAAGAAAGAAGCTGCAGAAGACTGGCACTGAGCGTGCAGCTTTCCAGCGGAGAGAAAAAGCTACTTGAACACTCTGCAAGCCTTTCCACTCCCAAAAACATGCACATGGAAGGAGCTGCTGCAAAAGCGATGCTGTGCTCGCTGCTGCTCCTCCTGAAGCTCTGGCTGCTAAATCTGAGGCTTTCCTTCCAATTTCAAGCTGCAAAGCACTTGCTGAATTGCAGGGAAAGTCCGGGAGGCATTTGCTGTGCTGGCATACTTTCTCCTTCCTAGACAGAGTGGAAAAGCTTTTCCCTGCCGTGTAGGCGACAGGAGACGCATTAGACAGGGATCCGGAGCTGTCCGAAGGTAAGCGCTTGTTCCCGGCCTCTTTCGGCAAAAGCCCCCGCTCCGGAGCGCACCGCGGCCGGCAGGATGCTCTCTGCCGGCGAAGGTGCTGCTTCTCCGGCAAGGAAGCCTCAGCCGCTTCTCCTGCACACGGAGAGCGTGCTAGCTGCTGAAACGTGAAGAAAGAAGCTGCAGAAGACTGGCACTGAGCGTGCAGCTTTCCAGCGGAGAGAAAAAGCTACTTGAACACTCTGCAAGCCTTTCCACTCCCAAAAACATGCACATGGAAGGAGCTGCTGCAAAAGCGATGCTGTGCTCGCTGCTGCTCCTCCTGAAGCTCTGGCTGCTAAATCTGAGGCTTTCCTTCCAATTTCAAGCTGCAAAGCACTTGCTGAATTGCAGGGAAAGTCCGGGAGGCATTTGCTGTGCTGGCATACTTTCTCCTTCCTAGACAGAGTGGAAAAGCTTTTCCCTGCCGTGTAGGCGACAAGAGACGCATTAGACAGGGATCCGGAGCTGTCCGAAGGTAAGCGCTTGTTCCCGGCCTCTTTCGGCACAAGCCCCCGCTCCGGAGCGCACCGCGGCCGGCAGGATGCTCTCTGCCGGCGAAGGTGCTGCTTCTCCGGCAAGGAAGCCTCAGCCGCTTCTCCTGCACACGGAGAGCGTGCTAGCTGCTGAAACGTGAAGAAAGAAGCTGCAGAAGACTGGCACTGAGCGTGCAGCTTTCCAGCGGAGAGAAAAAGCTACTTGAACACTCTGCAAGCCTTTCCACTCCCAAAAACATGCACATGGAAGGAGCTGCTGCAAAAGCGATGCTGTGCTCGCTGCTGCTCCTCCTGAAGCTCTGGCTGCTAAATCTGAGGCTTTCCTTCCAATTTCAAGCTGCAAAGCACTTGCTGAATTGCAGGGAAAGTCCGGGAGGCATTTGCTGTGCTGGCACACTTTCTCCTTCCTAGACAGAGTGGAAAAGCTTTTCCCTGCCGTGTAGGCGACAGGAGACGCATTAGACGGGCATCCGGAGCTGTCCGAAGGTAAGCGCCTGTTGCCGGCCTCTTTCGGCACAAGCCCCCGCTCCGGAGCGCACCGCGGCCGGCAGGATGCTCTCTGCCGGCGAAGGTGCCGCTTCTCCGGCAAGGAAGCCTCAGCCGCTTCTCCTGCACACGGAGAGCGTGCTAGCTGCTGAAACGTGAAGAAAGAAGCTGCAGAAGACTGGCACTGAGCGTGCAGCTTTCCAGCGGAGAGAAAAAGCTACTTGAACACTCTGCAAGCCTTTCCACTCCCAAAAACATGCACATGGAAGGAGCTGCTGCAAAAGCGATGCTGTGCTCGCTGCTGCTCCTCCTGAAGCTCTGGCTGCTAAATCTGAGGCTTTCCTTCCAATTTCAAGCTGCAAAGCACTTGCTGAATTGCAGGGAAAGTCCGGGAGGCATTTGCTGTGCTGGCACACTTTCTCCTTCCTAGACAGAGTGGAAAAGCTTTTCCCTGCCGTGTAGGCGACAGGAGACGCATTAGACAGGGATCCGGAGCTGTCCGAAGGTAAGCGCTTGTTCCTGGCCTCTTTCGGCAAAAGCCCCCGCTCCGGAGCGCACCGCGGCCGGCAGGATGCTCTCTGCCGGCGAAGGTGCTGCTTCTCCGGCAAGGAAGCCTCAGCCGCTTCTCCTGCACACGGAGAGCGTGCTAGCTGCTGAAACGTGAAGAAAGAAGCTGCAGAAGACTGGCACTGAGCGTGCAGCTTTCCAGCGGAGAGAAAAAGCTACTTGAACACTCTGCAAGCCTTTCCACTCCCAAAAACATGCACATGGAAGGAGCTGCTGCAAAAGCGATGCTGTGCTCGCTGCTGCTCCTCCTGAAGCTCTGGCTGCTAAATCTGAGGCTTTCCTTCCAATTTCAAGCTGCAAAGCACTTGCTGAATTGCAGGGAAAGTCCGGGAGGCATTTGCTGTGCTGGCATACTTTCTCCTTCCTAGACAGAGTGGAAAAGCTTTTCCCTGCCGTGTAGGCGACAAGAGACGCATTAGACAGGGATCCGGAGCTGTCCGAAGGTAAGCGCTTGTTCCCGGCCTCTTTCGGCACAAGCCCCCGCTCCGGAGCGCACCGCGGCCGGCAGGATGCTCTCTGCCGGCGAAGGTGCTGCTTCTCCGGCAAGGAAGCCTCAGCCGCTTCTCCTGCACACGGAGAGCGTGCTAGCTGCTGAAACGTGAAGAAAGAAGCTGCAGAAGACTGGCACTGAGCGTGCAGCTTTCCAGCGGAGAGAAAAAGCTACTTGAACACTCTGCAAGCCTTTCCACTCCCAAAAACATGCACATGGAAGGAGCTGCTGCAAAAGCGATGCTGTGCTCGCTGCTGCTCCTCCTGAAGCTCTGGCTGCTAAATCTGAGGCTTTCCTTCCAATTTCAAGCTGCAAAGCACTTGCTGAATTGCAGGGAAAGTCCGGGAGGCATTTGCTGTGCTGGCACACTTTCTCCTTCCTAGACAGAGTGGAAAAGCTTTTCCCTGCCGTGTAGGCGACAAGAGACGCATTAGACAGGGATCCGGAGCTGTCCGAAGGTAAGCGCTTGTTCCCGGCCTCTTTCGGCACAAGCCCCCGCTCCGGAGCGCACCGCGGCCGGCAGGATGCTCTCTGCCGGCGAAGGTGCCGCTTCTCCGGCAAGGAAGCCTCAGCCGCTTCTCCTGCACACGGAGAGCGTGCTAGCTGCTGAAACGTGAAGAAAGAAGCTGCAGAAGACTGGCACTGAGCGTGCAGCTTTCCAGCGGAGAGAAAAAGCTACTTGAACACTCTGCAAGCCTTTCCACTCCCAAAAACATGCACATGGAAGGAGCTGCTGCAAAAGCGATGCTGTGCTCGCTGCTGCTCCTCCTGAAGCTCTGGCTGCTAAATCTGAGGCTTTCCTTCCAATTTCAAGCTGCAAAGCACTTGCTGAATTGCAGGGAAAGTCCGGGAGGCATTTGCTGTGCTGGCACACTTTCTCCTTCCTAGACAGAGTGGAAAAGCTTTTCCCTGCCGTGTAGGCGACAAGAGACGCATTAGACGGGCATCCGGAGCTGTCCGAAGGTAAGCGCTTGTTCCCGGCCTCTTTCGGCACAAGCCCCCGCTCCGGAGCGCACCGCGGCCGGCAGGATGCTCTCTGCCGGCGAAGGTGCTGCTTCTCCGGAAAGGAAGCCTCAGCCGCTTCTCCTGCACACGGAGAGCGTGCTAGCTGCTGAAACGTGAAGAAAGAAGCTGCAGAAGACTGGCACTGAGCCTGCAGCTTTCCAGCGGAGAGAAAAAGCTACTTGAACACTCTGCAAGCCTTTCCACTCCCAAAAACATGCACATGGAAGGAGCTGCTGCAAAAGCGATGCTGTGCTCGCTGCTGCTCGTCCTGAAGCTCTGGCTGCTAAATCTGAGGCTTTCCTTCCAATTTCAAGCTGCAAAGCACTTGCTGAATTGCAGGGAAAGTCCGGGAGGCATTTGCTGTGCTGGCACACTTTCTCCTTCCTAGACAGAGTGGAAAAGCTTTTCCCTGCCGTGTAGGCGACAAGAGACGCATTAGACGGGCATCCGGAGCTGTCCGAAGGTAAGCGCCTGTTGCCGGCCTCTTTCGGCACAAGCCCCCGCTCCGGAGCGCACCGCGGCCGGCAGGATGCTCTCTGCCGGCGAAGGTGCCGCTTCTCCGGCAAGGAAGCCTCAGCCGCTTCTCCTGCACACGGAGAGCGTGCTAGCTGCTGAAACGTGAAGAAAGAAGCTGCAGAAGACTGGCACTGAGCGTGCAGCTTTCCAGCGGAGAGAAAAAGCTACTTGAACACTCTGCAAGCCTTTCCACTCCCAAAAACATGCACATGGAAGGAGCTGCTGCAAAAGCGATGCTGTGCTCGCTGCTGCTCCTCCTGAAGCTCTGGCTGCTAAATCTGAGGCTTTCCTTCCAATTTCAAGCTGCAAAGCACTTGCTGAATTGCAGGGAAAGTCCGGGAGGCATTTGCTGTGCTGGCACACTTTCTCCTTCCTAGACAGAGTGGAAAAGCTTTTCCCTGCCGTGTAGGCGACAGGAGACGCATTAGACGGGCATCCGGAGCTGTCCGAAGGTAAGCGCCTGTTCCCGGCCTCTTTCGGCACAAGCCCCCGCTCCGGAGCGCACCGCGGCCGGCAGGATGCTCTCTGCCGGCGAAGGTGCCGCTTCTCCGGCAAGGAAGCCTCAGCCGCTTCTCCTGCACACGGAGAGCGTGCTAGCTGCTGAAACGTGAAGAAAGAAGCTGCAGAACACTGGCACTGAGCGTGCAGCTTTCCAGCGGAGAGAAAAAGCTACTTGAACACTCTGCAAGCCTTTCCACTCCCAAAAACATGCACATGGAAGGAGCTGCTGCAAAAGCGATGCTGTGCTCGCTGCTGCTCCTCCTGAAGCTCTGGCTGCTAAATCTGAGGCTTTCCTTCCAATTTCAAGCTGCAAAGCACTTGCTGAATTGCAGGGAAAGTCCGGGAGGCATTTGCTGTGCTGGCACACTTTCTCCTTCCTAGACAGAGTGGAAAAGCTTTTCCCTGCCGTGTAGGCGACAGGAGACGCATTAGACAGGGATCCGGAGCTGTCCGAAGGTAAGCGCTTGTTCCCGGCCTCTTTCGGCAAAAGCCCCCGCTCCGGAGCGCACCGCGGCCGGCAGGATGCTCTCTGCCGGCGAAGGTGCTGCTTCTCCGGCAAGGAAGCCTCAGCCGCTTCTCCTGCACACGGAGAGCGTGCTAGCTGCTGAAACGTGAAGAAAGAAGCTGCAGAAGACTGGCACTGAGCATACAGCTTTCCAGCGGAGAGAAAAAGCTACTTGAACACTCTGCAAGCCTTTCCACTCCCAAAAACATGCACATGGAAGGAGCTGCTGCAAAAGCGATGCTGTGCTCGCTGCTGCTCCTCCTGAAGCTCTGGCTGCTAAATCTGAGGCTTTCCTTCCAATTTCAAGCTGCAAAGCACTTGCTGAATTGCAGGGAAAGTCCGGGAGGCATTTGCTGTGCTGGCACACTTTCTCCTTCCTAGACAGAGTGGAAAAGCTTTTCCCTGCCGTGTAGGCGACAAGAGACGCATTAGACAGGGATCCGGAGCTGTCCGAAGGTAAGCGCCTGTTGCCGGCCTCTTTCGGCACAAGCCCCCGCTCCGGAGCGCACCGCGGCCGGCAGGATGCTCTCTGCCGGCGAAGGTGCCGCTTCTCCGGCAAGGAAGCCTCAGCCGCTTCTCCTGCACACGGAGAGCGTGCTAGCTGCTGAAACGTGAAGAAAGAAGCTGCAGAAGACTGGCACTGAGCGTGCAGCTTTCCAGCGGAGAGAAAAAGCTACTTGAACACTCTGCAAGCCTTTCCACTCCCAAAAACATGCACATGGAAGGAGCTGCTGCAAAAGCGATGCTGTGCTCGCTGCTGCTCCTCCTGAAGCTCTGGCTGCTAAATCTGAGGCTTTCCTTCCAATTTCAAGCTGCAAAGCACTTGCTGAATTGCAGGGAAAGTCCGGGAGGCATTTGCTGTGCTGGCATACTTTCTCCTTCCTAGACAGAGTGGAAAAGCTTTTCCCTGCCGTGTAGGCGACAAGAGACGCATTAGACAGGGATCCGGAGCTGTCCGAAGGTAAGCGCTTGTTCCCGGCCTCTTTCGGCACAAGCCCCCGCTCCGGAGCGCACCGCGGCCGGCAGGATGCTCTCTGCCGGCGAAGGTGCTGCTTCTCCGGCAAGGAAGCCTCAGCCGCTTCTCCTGCACACGGAGAGCGTGCTAGCTGCTGAAACGTGAAGAAAGAAGCTGCAGAAGACTGGCACTGAGCGTGCAGCTTTCCAGCGGAGAGAAAAAGCTACTTGAACACTCTGCAAGCCTTTCCACTCCCAAAAACATGCACATGGAAGGAGCTGCTGCAAAAGCGATGCTGTGCTCGCTGCTGCTCCTCCTGAAGCTCTGGCTGCTAAATCTGAGGCTTTCCTTCCAATTTCAAGCTGCAAAGCACTTGCTGAATTGCAGGGAAAGTCCGGGAGGCATTTGCTGTGCTGGCACACTTTCTCCTTCCTAGACAGAGTGGAAAAGCTTTTCCCTGCCGTGTAGGCGACAAGAGACGCATTAGACAGGGATCCGGAGCTGTCCGAAGGTAAGCGCTTGTTCCCGGCCTCTTTCGGCACAAGCCCCCGCTCCGGAGCGCACCGCGGCCGGCAGGATGCTCTCTGCCGGCGAAGGTGCCGCTTCTCCGGCAAGGAAGCCTCAGCCGCTTCTCCTGCACACGGAGAGCGTGCTAGCTGCTGAAACGTGAAGAAAGAAGCTGCAGAAGACTGGCACTGAGCGTGCAGCTTTCCAGCGGAGAGAAAAAGCTACTTGAACACTCTGCAAGCCTTTCCACTCCCAAAAACATGCACATGGAAGGAGCTGCTGCAAAAGCGATGCTGTGCTCGCTGCTGCTCCTCCTGAAGCTCTGGCTGCTAAATCTGAGGCTTTCCTTCCAATTTCAAGCTGCAAAGCACTTGCTGAATTGCAGGGAAAGTCCGGGAGGCATTTGCTGTGCTGGCACACTTTCTCCTTCCTAGACAGAGTGGAAAAGCTTTTCCCTGCCGTGTAGGCGACAAGAGACGCATTAGACGGGCATCCGGAGCTGTCCGAAGGTAAGCGCTTGTTCCCGGCCTCTTTCGGCACAAGCCCCCGCTCCGGAGCGCACCGCGGCCGGCAGGATGCTCTCTGCCGGCGAAGGTGCTGCTTCTCCGGAAAGGAAGCCTCAGCCGCTTCTCCTGCACACGGAGAGCGTGCTAGCTGCTGAAACGTGAAGAAAGAAGCTGCAGAAGACTGGCACTGAGCGTGCAGCTTTCCAGCGGAGAGAAAAAGCTACTTGAACACTCTGCAAGCCTTTCCACTCCCAAAAACATGCACATGGAAGGAGCTGCTGCAAAAGCGATGCTGTGCTCGCTGCTGCTCCTCCTGAAGCTCTGGCTGCTAAATCTGAGGCTTTCCTTCCAATTTCAAGCTGCAAAGCACTTGCTGAATTGCAGGGAAAGTCCGGGAGGCATTTGCTGTGCTGGCACACTTTCTCCTTCCTAGACAGAGTGGAAAAGCTTTTCCCTGCCGTGTAGGCGACAAGAGACGCATTAGACGGGCATCCGGAGCTGTCCGAAGGTAAGCGCCTGTTGCCGGCCTCTTTCGGCACAAGCCCCCGCTCCGGAGCGCACCGCGGCCGGCAGGATGCTCTCTGCCGGCGAAGGTGCCGCTTCTCCGGCAAGGAAGCCTCAGCCGCTTCTCCTGCACACGGAGAGCGTGCTAGCTGCTGAAACGTGAAGAAAGAAGCTGCAGAAGACTGGCACTGAGCGTGCAGCTTTCCAGCGGAGAGAAAAAGCTACTTGAACACTCTGCAAGCCTTTCCACTCCCAAAAACATGCACATGGAAGGAGCTGCTGCAAAAGCGATGCTGTGCTCGCTGCTGCTCCTCCTGAAGCTCTGGCTGCTAAATCTGAGGCTTTCCTTCCAATTTCAAGCTGCAAAGCACTTGCTGAATTGCAGGGAAAGTCCGGGAGGCATTTGCTGTGCTGGCACACTTTCTCCTTCCTAGACAGAGTGGAAAAGCTTTTCCCTGCCGTGTAGGCGACAAGAGACGCATTAGACGGGCATCCGGAGCTGTCCGAAGGTAAGCGCCTGTTGCCGGCCTCTTTCGGCACAAGCCCCCGCTCCGGAGCGCACCGCGGCCGGCAGGATGCTCTCTGCCGGCGAAGGTGCCGCTTCTCCGGCAAGGAAGCCTCAGCCGCTTCTCCTGCACACGGAGAGCGTGCTAGCTGCTGAAACGTGAAGAAAGAAGCTGCAGAAGACTGGCACTGAGCGTGCAGCTTTCCAGCGGAGAGAAAAAGCTACTTGAACACTCTGCAAGCCTTTCCACTCCCAAAAACATGCACATGGAAGGAGCTGCTGCAAAAGCGATGCTGTGCTCGCTGCTGCTCCTCCTGAAGCTCTGGCTGCTAAATCTGAGGCTTTCCTTCCAATTTCAAGCTGCAAAGCACTTGCTGAATTGCAGGGAAAGTCCGGGAGGCATTTGCTGTGCTGGCACACTTTCTCCTTCCTAGACAGAGTGGAAAAGCTTTTCCCTGCCGTGTAGGCGACAAGAGACGCATTAGACAGGGATCCGGAGCTGTCCGAAGGTAAGCGCTTGTTCCCGGCCTCGTTCGGCACAAGCCCCCGCTCCGGAGCGCACCGCGGCCGGCAGGATGCTCTCTGCCGGCGAAGGTGCCGCTTCTCCGGCAAGGAAGCCTCAGCCGCTTCTCCTGCACACGGAGAGCGTGCTAGCTGCTGAAACGTGAAGAAAGAAGCTGCAGAAGACTGGCACTGAGCGTGCAGCTTTCCAGCGGAGAGAAAAAGCGACTTGAACACTCTGCAAGCCTTTCCACTCCCAAAAACATGCACATGGAAGGAGCTGCTGCAAAAGCGATGCTGTGCTCGCTGCTGCTCCTCCTGAAGCTCTGGCTGCTAAATCTGAGGCTTTCCTTCCAATTTCAAGCTGCAAAGCACTTGCTGAATTGCAGGGAAAGTCCGGGAGGCATTTGCTGTGCTGGCACACTTTCTCCTTCCTAGACAGAGTGGAAAAGCTTTTCCCTGCCGTGTAGGCGACAAGAGACGCATTAGACAGGGATCCGGAGCTGTCCGAAGGTAAGCGCCTGTTCCCGGCCTCTTTCGGCACAAGCCCCCGCTCCGGAGCGCACCGCGGCCGGCAGGATGCTCTCTGCCGGCGAAGGTGCCGCTTCTCCGGCAAGGAAGCCTCAGCCGCTTCTCCTGCACACGGAGAGCGTGCTAGCTGCTGAAACGTGAAGAAAGAAGCTGCAGAAGACTGGCACTGAGCGTGCAGCTTTCCAGCGGAGAGAAAAAGCTACTTGAACACTCTGCAAGCCTTTCCACTCCCAAAAACATGCACATGGAAGGAGCTGCTGCAAAAGCGATGCTGTGCTCGCTGCTGCTCCTCCTGAAGCTCTGGCTGCTAAATCTGAGGCTTTCCTTCCAATTTCAAGCTGCAAAGCACTTGCTGAATTGCAGGGAAAGTCCGGGAGGCATTTGCTGTGCTGGCACACTTTCTCCTTCCTAGACAGAGTGGAAAAGCTTTTCCCTGCCGTGTAGGCGACAAGAGACGCATTAGACAGGGATCCGGAGCTGTCCGAAGGTAAGCGCCTGTTCCCGGCCTCTTTCGGCACAAGCCCCCGCTCCGGAGCGCACCGCGGCCGGCAGGATGCTCTCTGCCGGCGAAGGTGCCGCTTCTCCGGCAAGGAAGCCTCAGCCGCTTCTCCTGCACACGGAGAGCGTGCTAGCTGCTGAAACGTGAAGAAAGAAGCTGCAGAAGACTGGCACTGAGCGTGCAGCTTTCCAGCGGAGAGAAAAAGCTACTTGAACACTCTGCAAGCCTTTCCACTCCCAAAAACATGCACATGGAAGGAGCTGCTGCAAAAGCGATGCTGTGCTCGCTGCTGCTCCTCCTGAAGCTCTGGCTGCTAAATCTGAGGCTTTCCTTCCAATTTCAAGCTGCAAAGCACTTGCTGAATTGCAGGGAAAGTCCGGGAGGCATTTGCTGTGCTGGCACACTTTCTCCTTCCTAGACAGAGTGGAAAAGCTTTTCCCTGCCGTGTAGGCGACAAGAGACGCATTAGACAGGGATCCGGAGCTGTCCGAAGGTAAGCGCTTGTTCCCGGCCTCGTTCGGCACAAGCCCCCGCTCCGGAGCGCACCGCGGCCGGCAGGATGCTCTCTGCCGGCGAAGGTGCCGCTTCTCCGGCAAGGAAGCCTCAGCCGCTTCTCCTGCACACGGAGAGCGTGCTAGCTGCTGAAACGTGAAGAAAGAAGCTGCAGAAGACTGGCACTGAGCGTGCAGCTTTCCAGCGGAGAGAAAAAGCTACTTGAACACTCTGCAAGCCTTTCCACTCCCAAAAACATGCACATGGAAGGAGCTGCTGCAAAAGCGATGCTGTGCTCGCTGCTGCTCCTCCTGAAGCTCTGGCTGCTAAATCTGAGGCTTTCCTTCCAATTTCAAGCTGCAAAGCACTTGCTGAATTGCAGGGAAAGTCCGGGAGGCATTTGCTGTGCTGGCACACTTTCTCCTTCCTAGACAGAGTGGAAAAGCTTTTCCCTGCCGTGTAGGCGACAAGAGACGCATTAGACAGGGATCCGGAGCTGTCCGAAGGTAAGCGCCTGTTGCCGGCCTCTTTCGGCACAAGCCCCCGCTCCGGAGCGCACCGCGGCCGGCAGGATGCTCTCTGCCGGCGAAGGTGCCGCTTCTCCGGCAAGGAAGCCTCAGCCGCTTCTCCTGCACACGGAGAGCGTGCTAGCTGCTGAAACGTGAAGAAAGAAGCTGCAGAACACTGGCACTGAGCGTGCAGCTTTCCAGCGGAGAGAAAAAGCTACTTGAACACTCTGCAAGCCTTTCCACTCCCAAAAACATGCACATGGAAGGAGCTGCTGCAAAAGCGATGCTGTGCTCGCTGCTGCTCCTCCTGAAGCTCTGGCTGCTAAATCTGAGGCTTTCCTTCCAATTTCAAGCTGCAAAGCACTTGCTGAATTGCAGGGAAAGTCCGGGAGGCATTTGCTGTGCTGGCACACTTTCTCCTTCCTAGACAGAGTGGAAAAGCTTTTCCCTGCCGTGTAGGCGACAAGAGACGCATTAGACAGGGATCCGGAGCTGTCCGAAGGTAAGCGCTTGTTCCCGGCCTCGTTCGGCACAAGCCCCCGCTCCGGAGCGCACCGCGGCCGGCAGGATGCTCTCTGCCGGCGAAGGTGCCGCTTCTCCGGCAAGGAAGCCTCAGCCGCTTCTCCTGCACACGGAGAGCGTGCTAGCTGCTGAAACGTGAAGAAAGAAGCTGCAGAAGACTGGCACTGAGCGTGCAGCTTTCCAGCGGAGAGAAAAAGCTACTTGAACACTCTGCAAGCCTTTCCACTCCCAAAAACATGCACATGGAAGGAGCTGCTGCAAAAGCGATGCTGTGCTCGCTGCTGCTCCTCCTGAAGCTCTGGCTGCTAAATCTGAGGCTTTCCTTCCAATTTCAAGCTGCAAAGCACTTGCTGAATTGCAGGGAAAGTCCGGGAGGCATTTGCTGTGCTGGCACACTTTCTCCTTCCTAGACAGAGTGGAAAAGCTTTTCCCTGCCGTGTAGGCGACAAGAGACGCATTACACCGGGATCCGGAGCTGTCCGAAGGTAAGCGCCTGTTGCCGGCCTCTTTCGGCACAAGCCCCCGCTCCGGAGCGCACCGCGGCCGGCAGGATGCTCTCTGCCGGCGAAGGTGCCGCTTCTCCGGCAAGGAAGCCTCAGCCGCTTCTCCTGCACACGGAGAGCGTGCTAGCTGCTGAAACGTGAAGAAAGAAGCTGCAGAAGACTGGCACTGAGCGTGCAGCTTTCCAGCGGAGAGAAAAAGCTACTTGAACACTCTGCAAGCCTTTCCACTCCCAAAAACATGCACATGGAAGGAGCTGCTGCAAAAGCGATGCTGTGCTCGCTGCTGCTCCTCCTGAAGCTCTGGCTGCTAAATCTGAGGCTTTCCTTCCAATTTCAAGCTGCAAAGCACTTGCTGAATTGCAGGGAAAGTCCGGGAGGCATTTGCTGTGCTGGCACACTTTCTCCTTCCTAGACAGAGTGGAAAAGCTTTTCCCTGCCGTGTAGGCGACAAGAGACGCATTAGACAGGGATCCGGAGCTGTCCGAAGGTAAGCGCTTGTTCCCGGCCTCTTTCGGCACAA
Organism: Fringilla coelebs; assembly: GCF_963513975.1. Lineage (NCBI taxonomy): Eukaryota > Metazoa > Chordata > Aves > Passeriformes > Fringillidae > Fringilla > Fringilla coelebs. The sequence continues at coordinate 162,493 of NW_028167300.1, read as the reverse complement.
GCCCCCGCTCCGGAGCGCACCGCGGCCGGCAGGATGCTCTCTGCCGGCGAAGGTGCCGCTTCTCCGGCAAGGAAGCCTCAGCCGCTTCTCCTGCACACGGAGAGCGTGCTAGCTGCTGAAACGTGAAGAAAGAAGCTGCAGAAGACTGGCACTGAGCGTGCAGCTTTCCAGCGGAGAGAAAAAGCTACTTGAACACTCTGCAAGCCTTTCCACTCCCAAAAACATGCACATGGAAGGAGCTGCTGCAAAAGCGATGCTGTGCTCGCTGCTGCTCCTCCTGAAGCTCTGGCTGCTAAATCTGAGGCTTTCCTTCCAATTTCAAGCTGCAAAGCACTTGCTGAATTGCAGGGAAAGTCCGGGAGGCATTTGCTGTGCTGGCACACTTTCTCCTTCCTAGACAGAGTGGAAAAGCTTTTCCCTGCCGTGTAGGCGACAAGAGACGCATTAGACCGGGATCCGGAGCTGTCCGAAGGTAAGCGCCTGTTCCCGGCCTCTTTCGGCACAAGCCCCCGCTCCGGAGCGCACCGCGGCCGGCAGGATGCTCTCTGCCGGCGAAGGTGCCGCTTCTCCGGCAAGGAAGCCTCAGCCGCTTCTCCTGCACACGGAGAGCGTGCTAGCTGCTGAAACGTGAAGAAAGAAGCTGCAGAAGACTGGCACTGAGCGTGCAGCTTTCCAGCGGAGAGAAAAAGCTACTTGAACACTCTGCAAGCCTTTCCACTCCCAAAAACATGCACATGGAAGGAGCTGCTGCAAAAGCGATGCTGTGCTCGCTGCTGCTCCTCCTGAAGCTCTGGCTGCTAAATCTGAGGCTTTCCTTCCAATTTCAAGCTGCAAAGCACTTGCTGAATTGCAGGGAAAGTCCGGGAGGCATTTGCTGTGCTGGCACACTTTCTCCTTCCTAGACAGAGTGGAAAAGCTTTTCCCTGCCGTGTAGGCGACAAGAGACGCATTACACCGGGATCCGGAGCTGTCCGAAGGTAAGCGCCTGTTGCCGGCCTCTTTCGGCACAAGCCCCCGCTCCGGAGCGCACCGCGGCCGGCAGGATGCTCTCTGCCGGCGAAGGTGCCGCTTCTCCGGCAAGGAAGCCTCAGCCGCTTCTCCTGCACACGGAGAGCGTGCTAGCTGCTGAAACGTGAAGAAAGAAGCTGCAGAAGACTGGCACTGAGCGTGCAGCTTTCCAGCGGAGAGAAAAAGCTACTTGAACACTCTGCAAGCCTTTCCACTCCCAAAAACATGCACATGGAAGGAGCTGCTGCAAAAGCGATGCTGTGCTCGCTGCTGCTCCTCCTGAAGCTCTGGCTGCTAAATCTGAGGCTTTCCTTCCAATTTCAAGCTGCAAAGCACTTGCTGAATTGCAGGGAAAGTCCGGGAGGCATTTGCTGTGCTGGCACACTTTCTCCTTCCTAGACAGAGTGGAAAAGCTTTTCCCTGCCGTGTAGGCGACAAGAGACGCATTAGACAGGGATCCGGAGCTGTCCGAAGGTAAGCGCTTGTTCCCGGCCTCGTTCGGCACAAGCCCCCGCTCCGGAGCGCACCGCGGCCGGCAGGATGCTCTCTGCCGGCGAAGGTGCCGCTTCTCCGGCAAGGAAGCCTCAGCCGCTTCTCCTGCACACGGAGAGCGTGCTAGCTGCTGAAACGTGAAGAAAGAAGCTGCAGAACACTGGCACTGAGCGTGCAGCTTTCCAGCGGAGAGAAAAAGCTACTTGAACACTCTGCAAGCCTTTCCACTCCCAAAAACATGCACATGGAAGGAGCTGCTGCAAAAGCGATGCTGTGCTCGCTGCTGCTCCTCCTGAAGCTCTGGCTGCTAAATCTGAGGCTTTCCTTCCAATTTCAAGCTGCAAAGCACTTGCTGAATTGCAGGGAAAGTCCGGGAGGCATTTGCTGTGCTGGCACACTTTCTCCTTCCTAGACAGAGTGGAAAAGCTTTTCCCTGCCGTGTAGGCGACAAGAGACGCATTAGACCGGGATCCGGAGCTGTCCGAAGGTAAGCGCCTGTTGCCGGCCTCTTTCGGCACAAGCCCCCGCTCCGGAGCGCACCGCGGCCGGCAGGATGCTCTCTGCCGGCGAAGGTGCCGCTTCTCCGGCAAGGAAGCCTCAGCCGCTTCTCCTGCACACGGAGAGCGTGCTAGCTGCTGAAACGTGAAGAAAGAAGCTGCAGAAGACTGGCACTGAGCGTGCAGCTTTCCAGCGGAGAGAAAAAGCTACTTGAACACTCTGCAAGCCTTTCCACTCCCAAAAACATGCACATGGAAGGAGCTGCTGCAAAAGCGATGCTGTGCTCGCTGCTGCTCCTCCTGAAGCTCTGGCTGCTAAATCTGAGGCTTTCCTTCCAATTTCAAGCTGCAAAGCACTTGCTGAATTGCAGGGAAAGTCCGGGAGGCATTTGCTGTGCTGGCACACTTTCTCCTTCCTAGACAGAGTGGAAAAGCTTTTCCCTGCCGTGTAGGCGACAAGAGACTCATTAGACAGGAATCCGGAGCTGTCCGAAGGTAAGCGCTTGTTCCCGGCCTCTTTCGGCACAAGCCCCCGCTCCGGAGCGCACCGCGGCCGGCAGGATGCTCTCTGCCGGCGAAGGTGCCGCTTCTCCGGCAAGGAAGCCTCAGCCGCTTCTCCTGCACACGGAGAGCGTGCTAGCTGCTGAAACGTGAAGAAAGAAGCTGCAGAAGACTGGCACTGAGCGTGCAGCTTTCCAGCGGAGAGAAAAAGCTACTTGAACACTCTGCAAGCCTTTCCACTCCCAAAAACATGCACATGGAAGGAGCTGCTGCAAAAGCGATGCTGTGCTCGCTGCTGCTCCTCCTGAAGCTCTGGCTGCTAAATCTGAGGCTTTCCTTCCAATTTCAAGCTGCAAAGCACTTGCTGAATTGCAGGGAAAGTCCGGGAGGCATTTGCTGTGCTGGCACACTTTCTCCTTCCTAGACAGAGTGGAAAAGCTTTTCCCTGCCGTGTAGGCGACAAGAGACGCATTAGACCGGGATCCGGAGCTGTCCGAAGGTAAGCGCCTGTTGCCGGCCTCTTTCGGCACAAGCCCCCGCTCCGGAGCGCACCGCGGCCGGCAGGATGCTCTCTGCCGGCGAAGGTGCCGCTTCTCCGGCAAGGAAGCCTCAGCCGCTTCTCCTGCACACGGAGAGCGTGCTAGCTGCTGAAACGTGAAGAAAGAAGCTGCAGAAGACTGGCACTGAGCGTGCAGCTTTCCAGCGGAGAGAAAAAGCTACTTGAACACTCTGCAAGCCTTTCCACTCCCAAAAACATGCACATGGAAGGAGCTGCTGCAAAAGCGATGCTGTGCTCGCTGCTGCTCCTCCTGAAGCTCTGGCTGCTAAATCTGAGGCTTTCCTTCCAATTTCAAGCTGCAAAGCACTTGCTGAATTGCAGGGAAAGTCCGGGAGGCATTTGCTGTGCTGGCACACTTTCTCCTTCCTAGACAGAGTGGAAAAGCTTTTCCCTGCCGTGTAGGCGACAAGAGACGCATTAGACAGGGATCCGGAGCTGTCCGAAGGTAAGCGCTTGTTCCCGGCCTCGTTCGGCACAAGCCCCCGCTCCGGAGCGCACCGCGGCCGGCAGGATGCTCTCTGCCGGCGAAGGTGCCGCTTCTCCGGCAAGGAAGCCTCAGCCGCTTCTCCTGCACACGGAGAGCGTGCTAGCTGCTGAAACGTGAAGAAAGAAGCTGCAGAAGACTGGCACTGAGCGTGCAGCTTTCCAGCGGAGAGAAAAAGCTACTTGAACACTCTGCAAGCCTTTCCACTCCCAAAAACATGCACATGGAAGGAGCTGCTGCAAAAGCGATGCTGTGCTCGCTGCTGCTCCTCCTGAAGCTCTGGCTGCTAAATCTGAGGCTTTCCTTCCAATTTCAAGCTGCAAAGCACTTGCTGAATTGCAGGGAAAGTCCGGGAGGCATTTGCTGTGCTGGCACACTTTCTCCTTCCTAGACAGAGTGGAAAAGCTTTTCCCTGCCGTGTAGGCGACAAGAGACGCATTAGACAGGGATCCGGAGCTGTCCGAAGGTAAGCGCTTGTTCCCGGCCTCGTTCGGCACAAGCCCCCGCTCCGGAGCGCACCGCGGCCGGCAGGATGCTCTCTGCCGGCGAAGGTGCCGCTTCTCCGGCAAGGAAGCCTCAGCCGCTTCTCCTGCACACGGAGAGCGTGCTAGCTGCTGAAACGTGAAGAAAGAAGCTGCAGAAGACTGGCACTGAGCGTGCAGCTTTCCAGCGGAGAGAAAAAGCTACTTGAACACTCTGCAAGCCTTTCCACTCCCAAAAACATGCACATGGAAGGAGCTGCTGCAAAAGCGATGCTGTGCTCGCTGCTGCTCCTCCTGAAGCTCTGGCTGCTAAATCTGAGGCTTTCCTTCCAATTTCAAGCTGCAAAGCACTTGCTGAATTGCAGGGAAAGTCCGGGAGGCATTTGCTGTGCTGGCACACTTTCTCCTTCCTAGACAGAGTGGAAAAGCTTTTCCCTGCCGTGTAGGCGACAAGAGACGCATTAGACAGGGATCCGGAGCTGTCCGAAGGTAAGCGCCTGTTGCCGGCCTCTTTCGGCACAAGCCCCCGCTCCGGAGCGCACCGCGGCCGGCAGGATGCTCTCTGCCGGCGAAGGTGCCGCTTCTCCGGCAAGGAAGCCTCAGCCGCTTCTCCTGCACACGGAGAGCGTGCTAGCTGCTGAAACGTGAAGAAAGAAGCTGCAGAAGACTGGCACTGAGCGTGCAGCTTTCCAGCGGAGAGAAAAAGCTACTTGAACACTCTGCAAGCCTTTCCACTCCCAAAAACATGCACATGGAAGGAGCTGCTGCAAAAGCGATGCTGTGCTCGCTGCTGCTCCTCCTGAAGCTCTGGCTGCTAAATCTGAGGCTTTCCTTCCAATTTCAAGCTGCAAAGCACTTGCTGAATTGCAGGGAAAGTCCGGGAGGCATTTGCTGTGCTGGCACACTTTCTCCTTCCTAGACAGAGTGGAAAAGCTTTTCCCTGCCGTGTAGGCGACAAGAGACTCATTAGACAGGGATCCGGAGCTGTCCGAAGGTAAGCGCTTGTTCCCGGCCTCTTTCGGCACAAGCCCCTGCTCCGGAGCGCACCGCGGCCGGCAGGATGCTCTCTGCCGGCGAAGGTGCCGCTTCTCCGGCAAGGAAGCCTCAGCCGCTTCTCCTGCACACGGAGAGCGTGCTAGCTGCTGAAACGTGAAGAAAGAAGCTGCAGAAGACTGGCACTGAGCGTGCAGCTTTCCAGCGGAGAGAAAAAGCTACTTGAACACTCTGCAAGCCTTTCCACTCCCAAAAACATGCACATGGAAGGAGCTGCTGCAAAAGCGATGCTGTGCTCGCTGCTGCTCCTCCTGAAGCTCTGGCTGCTAAATCTGAGGCTTTCCTTCCAATTTCAAGCTGCAAAGCACTTGCTGAATTGCAGGGAAAGTCCGGGAGGCATTTGCTGTGCTGGCACACTTTCTCCTTCCTAGACAGAGTGGAAAAGCTTTTCCCTGCCGTGTAGGCGACAAGAGACGCATTAGACCGGGATCCGGAGCTGTCCGAAGGTAAGCGCCTGTTGCCGGCCTCTTTCGGCACAAGCCCCCGCTCCGGAGCGCACCGCGGCCGGCAGGATGCTCTCTGCCGGCGAAGGTGCCGCTTCTCCGGCAAGGAAGCCTCAGCCGCTTCTCCTGCACACGGAGAGCGTGCTAGCTGCTGAAACGTGAAGAAAGAAGCTGCAGAAGACTGGCACTGAGCGTGCAGCTTTCCAGCGGAGAGAAAAAGCTACTTGAACACTCTGCAAGCCTTTCCACTCCCAAAAACATGCACATGGAAGGAGCTGCTGCAAAAGCGATGCTGTGCTCGCTGCTGCTCCTCCTGAAGCTCTGGCTGCTAAATCTGAGGCTTTCCTTCCAATTTCAAGCTGCAAAGCACTTGCTGAATTGCAGGGAAAGTCCGGGAGGCATTTGCTGTGCTGGCACACTTTCTCCTTCCTAGACAGAGTGGAAAAGCTTTTCCCTGCCGTGTAGGCGACAAGAGACGCATTAGACAGGGATCCGGAGCTGTCCGAAGGTAAGCGCTTGTTCCCGGCCTCGTTCGGCACAAGCCCCCGCTCCGGAGCGCACCGCGGCCGGCAGGATGCTCTCTGCCGGCGAAGGTGCCGCTTCTCCGGCAAGGAAGCCTCAGCCGCTTCTCCTGCACACGGAGAGCGTGCTAGCTGCTGAAACGTGAAGAAAGAAGCTGCAGAAGACTGGCACTGAGCGTGCAGCTCTCCAGCGGAGAGAAAAAGCTACTTGAACACTCTGCAAGCCTTTCCACTCCCAAAAACATGCACATGGAAGGAGCTGCTGCAAAAGCGATGCTGTGCTCGCTGCTGCTCCTCCTGAAGCTCTGGCTGCTAAATCTGAGGCTTTCCTTCCAATTTCAAGCTGCAAAGCACTTGCTGAATTGCAGGGAAAGTCCGGGAGGCATTTGCTGTGCTGGCACACTTTCTCCTTCCTAGACAGAGTGGAAAAGCTTTTCCCTGCCGTGTAGGCGACAAGAGACGCATTACACCGGGATCCGGAGCTGTCCGAAGGTAAGCGCCTGTTCCCGGCCTCTTTCGGCACAAGCCCCCGCTCCGGAGCGCACCGCGGCCGGCAGGATGCTCTCTGCCGGCGAAGGTGCCGCTTCTCCGGCAAGGAAGCCTCAGCCGCTTCTCCTGCACACGGAGAGCGTGCTAGCTGCTGAAACGTGAAGAAAGAAGCTGCAGAAGACTGGCACTGAGCGTGCAGCTTTCCAGCGGAGAGAAAAAGCTACTTGAACACTCTGCAAGCCTTTCCACTCCCAAAAACATGCACATGGAAGGAGCTGCTGCAAAAGCGATGCTGTGCTCGCTGCTGCTCCTCCTGAAGCTCTGGCTGCTAAATCTGAGGCTTGCCTTCCAATTTCAAGCTGCAAAGCACTTGCTGAATTGCAGGGAAAGTCCGGGAGGCATTTGCTGTGCTGGCACACTTTCTCCTTCCTAGACAGAGTGGAAAAGCTTTTCCCTGCCGTGTAGGCGACAAGAGACGCATTACACCGGGACCGGAGCTGTCCGAAGGTAAGCGCTTGTTCCCGGCCTCTTTCGGCACAAGCCCCCGCTCCGGAGCGCACCGCGGCCGGCAGGATGCTCTCTGCCGGCGAAGGTGCCGCTTCTCCGGCAAGGAAGCCTCAGCCGCTTCTCCTGCACACGGAGAGCGTGCTAGCTGCTGAAACGTGAAGAAAGAAGCTGCAGAAGACTGGCACTGAGCGTGCAGCTTTCCAGCGGAGAGAAAAAGCTACTTGAACACTCTGCAAGCCTTTCCACTCCCAAAAACATGCACATGGAAGGAGCTGCTGCAAAAGCGATGCTGTGCTCGCTGCTGCTCCTCCTGAAGCTCTGGCTGCTAAATCTGAGGCTTTCCTTCCAATTTCAAGCTGCAAAGCACTTGCTGAATTGCAGGGAAAGTCCGGGAGGCATTTGCTGTGCTGGCACACTTTCTCCTTCCTAGACAGAGTGGAAAAGCTTTTCCCTGCCGTGTAGGCGACAAGAGACGCATTAGACAGGGATCCGGAGCTGTCCGAAGGTAAGCGCTTGTTCCCGGCCTCGTTCGGCACAAGCCCCCGCTCCGGAGCGCACCGCGGCCGGCAGGATGCTCTCTGCCGGCGAAGGTGCCGCTTCTCCGGCAAGGAAGCCTCAGCCGCTTCTCCTGCACACGGAGAGCGTGCTAGCTGCTGAAACGTGAAGAAAGAAGCTGCAGAACACTGGCACTGAGCGTGCAGCTTTCCAGCGGAGAGAAAAAGCTACTTGAACACTCTGCAAGCCTTTCCACTCCCAAAAACATGCACATGGAAGGAGCTGCTGCAAAAGCGATGCTGTGCTCGCTGCTGCTCCTCCTGAAGCTCTGGCTGCTAAATCTGAGGCTTTCCTTCCAATTTCAAGCTGCAAAGCACTTGCTGAATTGCAGGGAAAGTCCGGGAGGCATTTGCTGTGCTGGCACACTTTCTCCTTCCTAGACAGAGTGGAAAAGCTTTTCCCTGCCGTGTAGGCGACAAGAGACGCATTAGACAGGGATCCGGAGCTGTCCGAAGGTAAGCGCCTGTTGCCGGCCTCTTTCGGCACAAGCCCCCGCTCCGGAGCGCACCGCGGCCGGCAGGATGCTCTCTGCCGGCGAAGGTGCCGCTTCTCCGGCAAGGAAGCCTCAGCCGCTTCTCCTGCACACGGAGAGCGTGCTAGCTGCTGAAACGTGAAGAAAGAAGCTGCAGAAGACTGGCACTGAGCGTGCAGCTTTCCAGCGGAGAGAAAAAGCTACTTGAACACTCTGCAAGCCTTTCCACTCCCAAAAACATGCACATGGAAGGAGCTGCTGCAAAAGCGATGCTGTGCTCGCTGCTGCTCCTCCTGAAGCTCTGGCTGCTAAATCTGAGGCTTTCCTTCCAATTTCAAGCTGCAAAGCACTTGCTGAATTGCAGGGAAAGTCCGGGAGGCATTTGCTGTGCTGGCACACTTTCTCCTTCCTAGACAGAGTGGAAAAGCTTTTCCCTGCCGTGTAGGCGACAAGAGACGCATTAGACAGGGATCCGGAGCTGTCCGAAGGTAAGCGCTTGTTCCCGGCCTCGTTCGGCACAAGCCCCCGCTCCGGAGCGCACCGCGGCCGGCAGGATGCTCTCTGCCGGCGAAGGTGCCGCTTCTCCGGCAAGGAAGCCTCAGCCGCTTCTCCTGCACACGGAGAGCGTGCTAGCTGCTGAAACGTGAAGAAAGAAGCTGCAGAAGACTGGCACTGAGCGTGCAGCTTTCCAGCGGAGAGAAAAAGCTACTTGAACACTCTGCAAGCCTTTCCACTCCCAAAAACATGCACATGGAAGGAGCTGCTGCAAAAGCGATGCTGTGCTCGCTGCTGCTCCTCCTGAAGCTCTGGCTGCTAAATCTGAGGCTTTCCTTCCAATTTCAAGCTGCAAAGCACTTGCTGAATTGCAGGGAAAGTCCGGGAGGCATTTGCTGTGCTGGCACACTTTCTCCTTCCTAGACAGAGTGGAAAAGCTTTTCCCTGCCGTGTAGGCGACAAGAGACGCATTAGACAGGGATCCGGAGCTGTCCGAAGGTAAGCGCCTGTTGCCGGCCTCTTTCGGCACAAGCCCCCGCTCCGGAGCGCACCGCGGCCGGCAGGATGCTCTCTGCCGGCGAAGGTGCCGCTTCTCCGGCAAGGAAGCCTCAGCCGCTTCTCCTGCACACGGAGAGCGTGCTAGCTGCTGAAACGTGAAGAAAGAAGCTGCAGAAGACTGGCACTGAGCGTGCAGCTTTCCAGCGGAGAGAAAAAGCTACTTGAACACTCTGCAAGCCTTTCCACTCCCAAAAACATGCACATGGAAGGAGCTGCTGCAAAAGCGATGCTGTGCTCGCTGCTGCTCCTCCTGAAGCTCTGGCTGCTAAATCTGAGGCTTTCCTTCCAATTTCAAGCTGCAAAGCACTTGCTGAATTGCAGGGAAAGTCCGGGAGGCATTTGCTGTGCTGGCACACTTTCTCCTTCCTAGACAGAGTGGAAAAGCTTTTCCCTGCCGTGTAGGCGACAAGAGACGCATTAGACAGGGATCCGGAGCTGTCCGAAGGTAAGCGCCTGTTGCCGGCCTCTTTCGGCACAAGCCCCCGCTCCGGAGCGCACCGCGGCCGGCAGGATGCTCTCTGCCGGCGAAGGTGCCGCTTCTCCGGCAAGGAAGCCTCAGCCGCTTCTCCTGCACACGGAGAGCGTGCTAGCTGCTGAAACGTGAAGAAAGAAGCTGCAGAAGACTGGCACTGAGCGTGCAGCTTTCCAGCGGAGAGAAAAAGCTACTTGAACACTCTGCAAGCCTTTCCACTCCCAAAAACATGCACATGGAAGGAGCTGCTGCAAAAGCGATGCTGTGCTCGCTGCTGCTCCTCCTGAAGCTCTGGCTGCTAAATCTGAGGCTTTCCTTCCAATTTCAAGCTGCAAAGCACTTGCTGAATTGCAGGGAAAGTCCGGGAGGCATTTGCTGTGCTGGCACACTTTCTCCTTCCTAGACAGAGTGGAAAAGCTTTTCCCTGCCGTGTAGGCGACAAGAGACGCATTACACCGGGATCCGGAGCTGTCCGAAGGTAAGCGCCTGTTGCCGGCCTCTTTCGGCACAAGCCCCCGCTCCGGAGCGCACCGCGGCCGGCAGGATGCTCTCTGCCGGCGAAGGTGCCGCTTCTCCGGCAAGGAAGCCTCAGCCGCTTCTCCTGCACACGGAGAGCGTGCTAGCTGCTGAAACGTGAAGAAAGAAGCTGCAGAAGACTGGCACTGAGCGTGCAGCTTTCCAGCGGAGAGAAAAAGCTACTTGAACACTCTGCAAGCCTTTCCACTCCCAAAAACATGCACATGGAAGGAGCTGCTGCAAAAGCGATGCTGTGCTCGCTGCTGCTCCTCCTGAAGCTCTGGCTGCTAAATCTGAGGCTTTCCTTCCAATTTCAAGCTGCAAAGCACTTGCTGAATTGCAGGGAAAGTCCGGGAGGCATTTGCTGTGCTGGCACACTTTCTCCTTCCTAGACAGAGTGGAAAAGCTTTTCCCTGCCGTGTAGGCGACAAGAGACGCATTACACCGGGATCCGGAGCTGTCCGAAGGTAAGCGCCTGTTGCCGGCCTCTTTCGGCACAAGCCCCCGCTCCGGAGCGCACCGCGGCCGGCAGGATGCTCTCTGCCGGCGAAGGTGCCGCTTCTCCGGCAAGGAAGCCTCAGCCGCTTCTCCTGCACACGGAGAGCGTGCTAGCTGCTGAAACGTGAAGAAAGAAGCTGCAGAAGACTGGCACTGAGCGTGCAGCTTTCCAGCGGAGAGAAAAAGCTACTTGAACACTCTGCAAGCCTTTCCACTCCCAAAAACATGCACATGGAAGGAGCTGCTGCAAAAGCGATGCTGTGCTCGCTGCTGCTCCTCCTGAAGCTCTGGCTGCTAAATCTGAGGCTTTCCTTCCAATTTCAAGCTGCAAAGCACTTGCTGAATTGCAGGGAAAGTCCGGGAGGCATTTGCTGTGCTGGCACACTTTCTCCTTCCTAGACAGAGTGGAAAAGCTTTTCCCTGCCGTGTAGGCGACAAGAGACGCATTAGACAGGGATCCGGAGCTGTCCGAAGGTAAGCGCTTGTTCCCGGCCTCTTTCGGCACAAGCCCCCGCTCCGGAGCGCACCGCGGCCGGCAGGATGCTCTCTGCCGGCGAAGGTGCCGCTTCTCCGGCAAGGAAGCCTCAGCCGCTTCTCCTGCACACGGAGAGCGTGCTAGCTGCTGAAACGTGAAGAAAGAAGCTGCAGAAGACTGGCACTGAGCGTGCAGCTTTCCAGCGGAGAGAAAAAGCTACTTGAACACTCTGCAAGCCTTTCCACTCCCAAAAACATGCACATGGAAGGAGCTGCTGCAAAAGCGATGCTGTGCTCGCTGCTGCTCCTCCTGAAGCTCTGGCTGCTAAATCTGAGGCTTTCCTTCCAATTTCAAGCTGCAAAGCACTTGCTGAATTGCAGGGAAAGTCCGGGAGGCATTTGCTGTGCTGGCACACTTTCTCCTTCCTAGACAGAGTGGAAAAGCTTTTCCCTGCCGTGTAGGCGACAAGAGACGCATTACACCGGGATCCGGAGCTGTCCGAAGGTAAGCGCCTGTTGCCGGCCTCTTTCGGCACAAGCCCCCGCTCCGGAGCGCACCGCGGCCGGCAGGATGCTCTCTGCCGGCGAAGGTGCCGCTTCTCCGGCAAGGAAGCCTCAGCCGCTTCTCCTGCACACGGAGAGCGTGCTAGCTGCTGAAACGTGAAGAAAGAAGCTGCAGAAGACTGGCACTGAGCGTGCAGCTTTCCAGCGGAGAGAAAAAGCTACTTGAACACTCTGCAAGCCTTTCCACTCCCAAAAACATGCACATGGAAGGAGCTGCTGCAAAAGCGATGCTGTGCTCGCTGCTGCTCCTCCTGAAGCTCTGGCTGCTAAATCTGAGGCTTTCCTTCCAATTTCAAGCTGCAAAGCACTTGCTGAATTGCAGGGAAAGTCCGGGAGGCATTTGCTGTGCTGGCACACTTTCTCCTTCCTAGACAGAGTGGAAAAGCTTTTCCCTGCCGTGTAGGCGACAAGAGACGCATTAGACAGGGATCCGGAGCTGTCCGAAGGTAAGCGCTTGTTCCCGGCCTCGTTCGGCACAAGCCCCCGCTCCGGAGCGCACCGCGGCCGGCAGGATGCTCTCTGCCGGCGAAGGTGCCGCTTCTCCGGCAAGGAAGCCTCAGCCGCTTCTCCTGCACACGGAGAGCGTGCTAGCTGCTGAAACGTGAAGAAAGAAGCTGCAGAAGACTGGCACTGAGCGTGCAGCTTTCCAGCGGAGAGAAAAAGCTACTTGAACACTCTGCAAGCCTTTCCACTCCCAAAAACATGCACATGGAAGGAGCTGCTGCAAAAGCGATGCTGTGCTCGCTGCTGCTCCTCCTGAAGCTCTGGCTGCTAAATCTGAGGCTTTCCTTCCAATTTCAAGCTGCAAAGCACTTGCTGAATTGCAGGGAAAGTCCGGGAGGCATTTGCTGTGCTGGCACACTTTCTCCTTCCTAGACAGAGTGGAAAAGCTTTTCCCTGCCGTGTAGGCGACAAGAGACGCATTAGACCGGGATCCGGAGCTGTCCGAAGGTAAGCGCCTGTTCCCGGCCTCTTTCGGCACAAGCCCCCGCTCCGGAGCGCACCGCGGCCGGCAGGATGCTCTCTGCCGGCGAAGGTGCCGCTTCTCCGGCAAGGAAGCCTCAGCCGCTTCTCCTGCACACGGAGAGCGTGCTAGCTGCTGAAACGTGAAGAAAGAAGCTGCAGAAGACTGGCACTGAGCGTGCAGCTTTCCAGCGGAGAGAAAAAGCTACTTGAACACTCTGCAAGCCTTTCCACTCCCAAAAACATGCACATGGAAGGAGCTGCTGCAAAAGCGATGCTGTGCTCGCTGCTGCTCCTCCTGAAGCTCTGGCTGCTAAATCTGAGGCTTTCCTTCCAATTTCAAGCTGCAAAGCACTTGCTGAATTGCAGGGAAAGTCCGGGAGGCATTTGCTGTGCTGGCACACTTTCTCCTTCCTAGACAGAGTGGAAAAGCTTTTCCCTGCCGTGTAGGCGACAAGAGACGCATTAGACCGGGATCCGGAGCTGTCCGAAGGTAAGCGCCTGTTGCCGGCCTCTTTCGGCACAAGCCCCCGCTCCGGAGCGCACCGCGGCCGGCAGGATGCTCTCTGCCGGCGAAGGTGCCGCTTCTCCGGCAAGGAAGCCTCAGCCGCTTCTCCTGCACACGGAGAGCGTGCTAGCTGCTGAAACGTGAAGAAAGAAGCTGCAGAAGACTGGCACTGAGCGTGCAGCTTTCCAGCGGAGAGAAAAAGCTACTTGAACACTCTGCAAGCCTTTCCACTCCCAAAAACATGCACATGGAAGGAGCTGCTGCAAAAGCGATGCTGTGCTCGCTGCTGCTCCTCCTGAAGCTCTGGCTGCTAAATCTGAGGCTTTCCTTCCAATTTCAAGCTGCAAAGCACTTGCTGAATTGCAGGGAAAGTCCGGGAGGCATTTGCTGTGCTGGCACACTTTCTCCTTCCTAGACAGAGTGGAAAAGCTTTTCTCTGCCGTGTAGGCGACAAGAGACGCATTAGACAGGGATCCGGAGCTGTCCGAAGGTAAGCGCCTGTTGCCGGCCTCTTTCGGCACAAGCCCCCGCTCCGGAGCGCACCGCGGCCGGCAGGATGCTCTCTGCCGGCGAAGGTGCCGCTTCTCCGGCAAGGAAGCCTCAGCCGCTTCTCCTGCACACGGAGAGCGTGCTAGCTGCTGAAACGTGAAGAAAGAAGCTGCAGAAGACTGGCACTGAGCGTGCAGCTTTCCAGCGGAGAGAAAAAGCTACTTGAACACTCTGCAAGCCTTTCCACTCCCAAAAACATGCACATGGAAGGAGCTGCTGCAAAAGCGATGCTGTGCTCGCTGCTGCTCCTCCTGAAGCTCTGGCTGCTAAATCTGAGGCTTTCCTTCCAATTTCAAGCTGCAAAGCACTTGCTGAATTGCAGGGAAAGTCCGGGAGGCATTTGCTGTGCTGGCACACTTTCTCCTTCCTAGACAGAGTGGAAAAGCTTTTCCCTGCCGTGTAGGCGACAGGAGACGCATTAGACAGGGATCCGGAGCTGTCCGAAGGTAAGCGCTTGTTCCCGGCCTCTTTCGGCAAAAGCCCCCGCTCCGGAGCGCACCGCGGCCGGCAGGATGCTCTCTGCCGGCGAAGGTGCTGCTTCTCCGGCAAGGAAGCCTCAGCCGCTTCTCCTGCACACGGAGAGCGTGCTAGCTGCTGAAACGTGAAGAAAGAAGCTGCAGAAGACTGGCACTGAGCGTGCAGCTTTCCAGCGGAGAGAAAAAGCTACTTGAACACTCTGCAAGCCTTTCCACTCCCAAAAACATGCACATGGAAGGAGCTGCTGCAAAAGCGATGCTGTGCTCGCTGCTGCTCCTCCTGAAGCTCTGGCTGCTAAATCTGAGGCTTTCCTTCCAATTTCAAGCTGCAAAGCACTTGCTGAATTGCAGGGAAAGTCCGGGAGGCATTTGCTGTGCTGGCACACTTTCTCCTTCCTAGACAGAGTGGAAAAGCTTTTCCCTGCCGTGTAGGCGACAAGAGACGCATTAGACAGGGATCCGGAGCTGTCCGAAGGTAAGCGCCTGTTGCCGGCCTCTTTCGGCACAAGCCCCCGCTCCGGAGCGCACCGCGGCCGGCAGGATGCTCTCTGCCGGCGAAGGTGCCGCTTCTCCGGCAAGGAAGCCTCAGCCGCTTCTCCTGCACACGGAGAGCGTGCTAGCTGCTGAAACGTGAAGAAAGAAGCTGCAGAAGACTGGCACTGAGCGTGCAGCTTTCCAGCGGAGAGAAAAAGCTACTTGAACACTCTGCAAGCCTTTCCACTCCCAAAAACATGCACATGGAAGGAGCTGCTGCAAAAGCGATGCTGTGCTCGCTGCTGCTCCTCCTGAAGCTCTGGCTGCTAAATCTGAGGCTTTCCTTCCAATTTCAAGCTGCAAAGCACTTGCTGAATTGCAGGGAAAGTCCGGGAGGCATTTGCTGTGCTGGCACACTTTCTCCTTCCTAGACAGAGTGGAAAAGCTTTTCCCTGCCGTGTAGGCGACAAGAGACGCATTAGACAGGGATCCGGAGCTGTCCAAAGGTAAGCGCTTGTTCCCGGCCTCTTTCGGCACAAGCCCCCGCTCCGGAGCGCACCGCGGCCGGCAGGATGCTCTCTGCCGGCGAAGGTGCCGCTTCTCCGGCAAGGAAGCCTCAGCCGCTTCTCCTGCACACGGAGAGCGTGCTAGCTGCTGAAACGTGAAGAAAGAAGCTGCAGAAGACTGGCACTGAGCGTGCAGCTTTCCAGCGGAGAGAAAAAGCTACTTGAACACTCTGCAAGCCTTTCCACTCCCAAAAACATGCACATGGAAGGAGCTGCTGCAAAAGCGATGCTGTGCTCGCTGCTGCTCCTCCTGAAGCTCTGGCTGCTAAATCTGAGGCTTTCCTTCCAATTTCAAGCTGCAAAGCACTTGCTGAATTGCAGGGAAAGTCCGGGAGGCATTTGCTGTGCTGGCATACTTTCTCCTTCCTAGACAGAGTGGAAAAGCTTTTCCCTGCCGTGTAGGCGACAAGAGACGCATTAGACAGGGATCCGGAGCTGTCCGAAGGTAAGCGCTTGTTCCCGGCCTCTTTCGGCACAAGCCCCCGCTCCGGAGCGCACCGCGGCCGGCAGGATGCTCTCTGCCGGCGAAGGTGCTGCTTCTCCGGCAAGGAAGCCTCAGCCGCTTCTCCTGCACACGGAGAGCGTGCTAGCTGCTGAAACGTGAAGAAAGAAGCTGCAGAAGACTGGCACTGAGCGTGCAGCTTTCCAGCGGAGAGAAAAAGCTACTTGAACACTCTGCAAGCCTTTCCACTCCCAAAAACATGCACATGGAAGGAGCTGCTGCAAAAGCGATGCTGTGCTCGCTGCTGCTCCTCCTGAAGCTCTGGCTGCTAAATCTGAGGCTTTCCTTCCAATTTCAAGCTGCAAAGCACTTGCTGAATTGCAGGGAAAGTCCGGGAGGCATTTGCTGTGCTGGCACACTTTCTCCTTCCTAGACAG
This sequence comes from Fringilla coelebs, assembly GCF_963513975.1. Taxonomy (NCBI): domain Eukaryota; kingdom Metazoa; phylum Chordata; class Aves; order Passeriformes; family Fringillidae; genus Fringilla; species Fringilla coelebs. The sequence continues at coordinate 146,438 of NW_028167300.1, read as the reverse complement.
AGTGGAAAAGCTTTTCCCTGCCGTGTAGGCGACAAGAGACGCATTAGACCGGGATCCGGAGCTGTCCGAAGGTAAGCGCCTGTTGCCGGCCTCTTTCGGCACAAGCCCCCGCTCCGGAGCGCACCGCGGCCGGCAGGATGCTCTCTGCCGGCGAAGGTGCCGCTTCTCCGGCAAGGAAGCCTCAGCCGCTTCTCCTGCACACGGAGAGCGTGCTAGCTGCTGAAACGTGAAGAAAGAAGCTGCAGAAGACTGGCACTGAGCGTGCAGCTTTCCAGCGGAGAGAAAAAGCTACTTGAACACTCTGCAAGCCTTTCCACTCCCAAAAACATGCACATGGAAGGAGCTGCTGCAAAAGCGATGCTGTGCTCGCTGCTGCTCCTCCTGAAGCTCTGGCTGCTAAATCTGAGGCTTTCCTTCCAATTTCAAGCTGCAAAGCACTTGCTGAATTGCAGGGAAAGTCCGGGAGGCATTTGCTGTGCTGGCACACTTTCTCCTTCCTAGACAGAGTGGAAAAGCTTTTCCCTGCCGTGTAGGCGACAAGAGACGCATTAGACAGGGATCCGGAGCTGTCCGAAGGTAAGCGTTTGTTGCCGGCCTCTTTCGGCACAAGCCCCCGCTCCGGAGCGCACCGCGGCCGGCAGGATGCTCTCTGCCGGCGAAGGTGCCGCTTCTCCGGCAAGGAAGCCTCAGCCGCTTCTCCTGCACACGGAGAGCGTGCTAGCTGCTGAAACGTGAAGAAAGAAGCTGCAGAAGACTGGCACTGAGCGTGCAGCTTTCCAGCGGAGAGAAAAAGCTACTTGAACACTCTGCAAGCCTTTCCACTCCCAAAAACATGCACATGGAAGGAGCTGCTGCAAAAGCGATGCTGTGCTCGCTGCTGCTCCTCCTGAAGCTCTGGCTGCTAAATCTGAGGCTTTCCTTCCAATTTCAAGCTGCAAAGCACTTGCTGAATTGCAGGGAAAGTCCGGGAGGCATTTGCTGTGCTGGCACACTTTCTCCTTCCTAGACAGAGTGGAAAAGCTTTTCCCTGCCGTGTAGGCGACAAGAGACGCATTAGACCGGGATCCGGAGCTGTCCGAAGGTAAGCGCCTGTTGCCGGCCTCTTTCGGCACAAGCCCCCGCTCCGGAGCGCACCGCGGCCGGCAGGATGCTCTCTGCCGGCGAAGGTGCCGCTTCTCCGGCAAGGAAGCCTCAGCCGCTTCTCCTGCACACGGAGAGCGTGCTAGCTGCTGAAACGTGAAGAAAGAAGCTGCAGAAGACTGGCACTGAGCGTGCAGCTTTCCAGCGTAGAGAAAAAGCTACTTGAACACTCTGCAAGCCTTTCCACTCCCAAAAACATGCACATGGAAGGAGCTGCTGCAAAAGCGATGCTGTGCTCGCTGCTGCTCGTCCTGAAGCTCTGGCTGCTAAATCTGAGGCTTTCCTTCCAATTTCAAGCTGCAAAGCACTTGCTGAATTGCAGGGAAAGTCCGGGAGGCATTTGCTGTGCTGGCACACTTTCTCCTTCCTAGACAGAGTGGAAAAGCTTTTCCCTGCCGTGTAGGCGACAAGAGACGCATTAGACAGGGATCCGGAGCTGTCCGAAGGTAAGCGCCTGTTGCCGGCCTCTTTCGGCACAAGCCCCCGCTCCGGAGCGCACCGCGGCCGGCAGGATGCTCTCTGCCGGCGAAGGTGCCGCTTCTCCGGCAAGGAAGCCTCAGCCGCTTCTCCTGCACACGGAGAGCGTGCTAGCTGCTGAAACGTGAAGAAAGAAGCTGCAGAAGACTGGCACTGAGCGTGCAGCTTTCCAGCGGAGAGAAAAAGCTACTTGAACACTCTGCAAGCCTTTCCACTCCCAAAAACATGCACATGGAAGGAGCTGCTGCAAAAGCGATGCTGTGCTCGCTGCTGCTCCTCCTGAAGCTCTGGCTGCTAAATCTGAGGCTTTCCTTCCAATTTCAAGCTGCAAAGCACTTGCTGAATTGCAGGGAAAGTCCGGGAGGCATTTGCTGTGCTGGCACACTTTCTCCTTCCTAGACAGAGTGGAAAAGCTTTTCCCTGCCGTGTAGGCGACAAGAGACGCATTAGACCGGGATCCGGAGCTGTCCGAAGGTAAGCGCCTGTTGCCGGCCTCTTTCGGCACAAGCCCCCGCTCCGGAGCGCACCGCGGCCGGCAGGATGCTCTCTGCCGGCGAAGGTGCCGCTTCTCCGGCAAGGAAGCCTCAGCCGCTTCTCCTGCACACGGAGAGCGTGCTAGCTGCTGAAACGTGAAGAAAGAAGCTGCAGAAGACTGGCACTGAGCGTGCAGCTTTCCAGCGGAGAGAAAAAGCTACTTGAACACTCTGCAAGCCTTTCCACTCCCAAAAACATGCACATGGAAGGAGCTGCTGCAAAAGCGATGCTGTGCTCGCTGCTGCTCCTCCTGAAGCTCTGGCTGCTAAATCTGAGGCTTTCCTTCCAATTTCAAGCTGCAAAGCACTTGCTGAATTGCAGGGAAAGTCCGGGAGGCATTTGCTGTGCTGGCACACTTTCTCCTTCCTAGACAGAGTGGAAAAGCTTTTCCCTGCCGTGTAGGCGACAGGAGACGCATTAGACGGGCATCCGGAGCTGTCCGAAGGTAAGCGCCTGTTGCCGGCCTCTTTCGGCACAAGCCCCCGCTCCGGAGCGCACCGCGGCCGGCAGGATGCTCTCTGCCGGCGAAGGTGCCGCTTCTCCGGCAAGGAAGCCTCAGCCGCTTCTCCTGCACACGGAGAGCGTGCTAGCTGCTGAAACGTGAAGAAAGAAGCTGCAGAAGACTGGCACTGAGCGTGCAGCTTTCCAGCGGAGAGAAAAAGCTACTTGAACACTCTGCAAGCCTTTCCACTCCCAAAAACATGCACATGGAAGGAGCTGCTGCAAAAGCGATGCTGTGCTCGCTGCTGCTCGTCCTGAAGCTCTGGCTGCTAAATCTGAGGCTTTCCTTCCAATTTCAAGCTGCAAAGCACTTGCTGAATTGCAGGGAAAGTCCGGGAGGCATTTGCTGTGCTGGCACACTTTCTCCTTCCTAGACAGAGTGGAAAAGCTTTTCCCTGCCGTGTAGACGACAAGAGACGCATTAGACAGGGATCCGGAGCTGTCCGAAGGTAAGCGCCTGTTCCCGGCCTCTTTCGGCACAAGCCCCCGCTCCGGAGCGCACCGCGGCCGGCAGGATGCTCTCTGCCGGCGAAGGTGCTGCTTCTCCGGCAAGGAAGCCTCAGCCGCTTCTCCTGCACACGGAGAGCGTGCTAGCTGCTGAAACGTGAAGAAAGAAGCTGCAGAAGACTGGCACTGAGCGTGCAGCTTTCCAGCGGAGAGAAAAAGCTACTTGAACACTCTGCAAGCCTTTCCACTCCCAAAAACATGCACATGGAAGGAGCTGCTGCAAAAGCGATGCTGTGCTCGCTGCTGCTCCTCCTGAAGCTCTGGCTGCTAAATCTGAGGCTTTCCTTCCAATTTCAAGCTGCAAAGCACTTGCTGAATTGCAGGGAAAGTCCGGGAGGCATTTGCTGTGCTGGCACACTTTCTCCTTCCTAGACAGAGTGGAAAAGCTTTTCCCTGCCGTGTAGGCGACAAGAGACGCATTAGACAGGGATCCGGAGCTGTCCGAAGGTAAGCGCTTGTTCCCAGCCTCTTTCGGCACAAGCCCCCGCTCCGGAGCGCACCGCGGCCGGCAGGATGCTCTCTGCCGGCGAAGGTGCCGCTTCTCCGGCAAGGAAGCCTCAGCCGCTTCTCCTGCACACGGAGAGCGTGCTAGCTGCTGAAACGTGAAGAAAGAAGCTGCAGAACACTGGCACTGAGCGTGCAGCTTTCCAGCGGAGAGAAAAAGCTACTTGAACACTCTGCAAGCCTTTCCACTCCCAAAAACATGCACATGGAAGGAGCTGCTGCAAAAGCGATGCTGTGCTCGCTGCTGCTCCTCCTGAAGCTCTGGCTGCTAAATCTGAGGCTTTCCTTCCAATTTCAAGCTGCAAAGCACTTGCTGAATTGCAGGGAAAGTCCGGGAGGCATTTGCTGTGCTGGCATACTTTCTCCTTCCTAGACAGAGTGGAAAAGCTTTTCCCTGCCGTGTAGGCGACAAGAGACGCATTAGACAGGGATCCGGAGCTGTCCGAAGGTAAGCGCTTGTTCCCGGCCTCTTTCGGCACAAGCCCCCGCTCCGGAGCGCACCGCGGCCGGCAGGATGCTCTCTGCCGGCGAAGGTGCCGCTTCTCCGGCGAGGAAGCCTCAGCCGCTTCTCCTGCATACGGAGAGCGTGCTAGCTGCTGAAACGTGAAGAAAGAAGCTGCAGAAGACTGGCACTGAGCGTGCAGCTTTCCAGCGGAGAGAAAAAGCTACTTGAACACTCTGCAAGCCTTTCCACTCCCAAAAACATGCACATGGAAGGAGCTGCTGCAAAAGCGATGCTGTGCTCGCTGCTGCTCCTCCTGAAGCTCTGGCTGCTAAATCTGAGGCTTTCCTTCCAATTTCAAGCTGCAAAGCACTTGCTGAATTGCAGGGAAAGTCCGGGAGGCATTTGCTGTGCTGGCACACTTTCTCCTTCCTAGACAGAGTGGAAAAGCTTTTCCCTGCCGTGTAGGCGACAAGAGACGCATTAGACAGGGATCCGGAGCTGTCCGAAGGTAAGCGCCTGTTCCCGGCCTCTTTCGGCACAAGCCCCCGCTCCGGAGCGCACCGCGGCCGGCAGGATGCTCTCTGCCGGCGAAGGTGCCGCTTCTCCGGCAAGGAAGCCTCAGCCGCTTCTCCTGCACACGGAGAGCGTGCTAGCTGCTGAAACGTGAAGAAAGAAGCTGCAGAAGACTGGCACTGAGCGTGCAGCTTTCCAGCGGAGAGAAAAAGCTACTTGAACACTCTGCAAGCCTTTCCACTCCCAAAAACATGCACATGGAAGGAGCTGCTGCAAAAGCGATGCTGTGCTCGCTGCTGCTCCTCCTGAAGCTCTGGCTGCTAAATCTGAGGCTTGCCTTCCAATTTCAAGCTGCAAAGCACTTGCTGAATTGCAGGGAAAGTCCGGGAGGCATTTGCTGTGCTGGCACACTTTCTCCTTCCTAGACAGAGTGGAAAAGCTTTTCCCTCCCGTGTAGGCGACAAGAGACGCATTAGACAGGGATCCGGAGCTGTCCGAAGGTAAGCGCTTGTTCCCGGCCTCTTTCGGCACAAGCCCCCGCTCCGGAGCGCACCGCGGCCGGCAGGATGCTCTCTGCCGGCGAAGGTGCCGCTTCTCCGGCAAGGAAGCCTCAGCCGCTTCTCCTGCACACGGAGAGCGTGCTAGCTGCTGAAACGTGAAGAAAGAAGCTGCAGAAGACTGGCACTGAGCGTGCAGCTTTCCAGCGGAGAGAAAAAGCTACTTGAACACTCTGCAAGCCTTTCCACTCCCAAAAACATGCACATGGAAGGAGCTGCTGCAAAAGCGATGCTGTGCTCGCTGCTGCTCCTCCTGAAGCTCTGGCTGCTAAATCTGAGGCTTTCCTTCCAATTTCAAGCTGCAAAGCACTTGCTGAATTGCAGGGAAAGTCCGGGAGGCATTTGCTGTGCTGGCACACTTTCTCCTTCCTAGACAGAGTGGAAAAGCTTTTCCCTGCCGTGTAGGCGACAAGAGACGCATTAGACCGGGATCCGGAGCTGTCCGAAGGTAAGCGCCTGTTCCCGGCCTCTTTCGGCACAAGCCCCCGCTCCGGAGCGCACCGCGGCCGGCAGGATGCTCTCTGCCGGCGAAGGTGCCGCTTCTCCGGCAAGGAAGCCTCAGCCGCTTCTCCTGCACACGGAGAGCGTGCTAGCTGCTGAAACGTGAAGAAAGAAGCTGCAGAAGACTGGCACTGAGCGTGCAGCTTTCCAGCGGAGAGAAAAAGCTACTTGAACACTCTGCAAGCCTTTCCACTCCCAAAAACATGCACATGGAAGGAGCTGCTGCAAAAGCGATGCTGTGCTCGCTGCTGCTCCTCCTGAAGCTCTGGCTGCTAAATCTGAGGCTTTCCTTCCAATTTCAAGCTGCAAAGCACTTGCTGAATTGCAGGGAAAGTCCGGGAGGCATTTGCTGTGCTGGCACACTTTCTCCTTCCTAGACAGAGTGGAAAAGCTTTTCCCTGCCGTGTAGGCGACAAGAGACGCATTAGACAGGGATCCGGAGCTGTCCGAAGGTAAGCGCCTGTTGCCGGCCTCTTTCGGCACAAGCTTCCGCTCCGGAGCGCACCGCGGCCGGCAGGATGCTCTCTGCCGGCGAAGGTGCCGCTTCTCCGGCAAGGAAGCCTCAGCCGCTTCTCCTGCACACGGAGAGCGTGCTAGCTGCTGAAACGTGAAGAAAGAAGCTGCAGAAGACTGGCACTGAGCGTGCAGCTTTCCAGCGGAGAGAAAAAGCTACTTGAACACTCTGCAAGCCTTTCCACTCCCAAAAACATGCACATGGAAGGAGCTGCTGCAAAAGCGATGCTGTGCTCGCTGCTGCTCCTCCTGAAGCTCTGGCTGCTAAATCTGAGGCTTTCCTTCCAATTTCAAGCTGCAAAGCACTTGCTGAATTGCAGGGAAAGTCCGGGAGGCATTTGCTGTGCTGGCACACTTTCTCCTTCCTAGACAGAGTGGAAAAGCTTTTCCCTGCCGTGTAGGCGACAAGAGACGCATTAGACAGGGATCCGGAGCTGTCCGAAGGTAAGCGCTTGTTCCCGGCCTCGTTCGGCACAAGCCCCCGCTCCGGAGCGCACCGCGGCCGGCAGGATGCTCTCTGCCGGCGAAGGTGCCGCTTCTCCGGCAAGGAAGCCTCAGCCGCTTCTCCTGCACACGGAGAGCGTGCTAGCTGCTGAAACGTGAAGAAAGAAGCTGCAGAAGACTGGCACTGAGCGTGCAGCTTTCCAGCGGAGAGAAAAAGCTACTTGAACACTCTGCAAGCCTTTCCACTCCCAAAAACATGCACATGGAAGGAGCTGCTGCAAAAGCGATGCTGTGCTCGCTGCTGCTCCTCCTGAAGCTCTGGCTGCTAAATCTGAGGCTTTCCTTCCAATTTCAAGCTGCAAAGCACTTGCTGAATTGCAGGGAAAGTCCGGGAGGCATTTGCTGTGCTGGCACACTTTCTCCTTCCTAGACAGAGTGGAAAAGCTTTTCCCTGCCGTGTAGGCGACAAGAGACGCATTACACCGGGATCCGGAGCTGTCCGAAGGTAAGCGCCTGTTGCCGGCCTCTTTCGGCACAAGCCCCCGCTCCGGAGCGCACCGCGGCCGGCAGGATGCTCTCTGCCGGCGAAGGTGCCGCTTCTCCGGCAAGGAAGCCTCAGCCGCTTCTCCTGCACACGGAGAGCGTGCTAGCTGCTGAAACGTGAAGAAAGAAGCTGCAGAAGACTGGCACTGAGCGTGCAGCTTTCCAGCGGAGAGAAAAAGCTACTTGAACACTCTGCAAGCCTTTCCACTCCCAAAAACATGCACATGGAAGGAGCTGCTGCAAAAGCGATGCTGTGCTCGCTGCTGCTCCTCCTGAAGCTCTGGCTGCTAAATCTGAGGCTTGCCTTCCAATTTCAAGCTGCAAAGCACTTGCTGAATTGCAGGGAAAGTCCGGGAGGCATTTGCTGTGCTGGCACACTTTCTCCTTCCTAGACAGAGTGGAAAAGCTTTTCCCTGCCGTGTAGGCGACAAGAGACTCATTAGACAGGGATCCGGAGCTGTCCGAAGGTAAGCGCTTGTTCCCGGCCTCTTTCGGCAAAAGCCCCCGCTCCGGAGCGCACCGCGGCCGGCAGGATGCTCTCTGCCGGCGAAGGTGCCGCTTCTCCGGCAAGGAAGCCTCAGCCGCTTCTCCTGCACACGGAGAGCGTGCTAGCTGCTGAAACGTGAAGAAAGAAGCTGCAGAAGACTGGCACTGAGCGTGCAGCTTTCCAGCGGAGAGAAAAAGCTACTTGAACACTCTGCAAGCCTTTCCACTCCCAAAAACATGCACATGGAAGGAGCTGCTGCAAAAGCGATGCTGTGCTCGCTGCTGCTCCTCCTGAAGCTCTGGCTGCTAAATCTGAGGCTTTCCTTCCAATTTCAAGCTGCAAAGCACTTGCTGAATTGCAGGGAAAGTCCGGGAGGCATTTGCTGTGCTGGCACACTTTCTCCTTCCTAGACAGAGTGGAAAAGCTTTTCCCTGCCGTGTAGGCGACAAGAGACGCATTAGACCGGGATCCGGAGCTGTCCGAAGGTAAGCGCCTGTTCCCGGCCTCTTTCGGCACAAGCCCCCGCTCCGGAGCGCACCGCGGCCGGCAGGATGCTCTCTGCCGGCGAAGGTGCCGCTTCTCCGGCAAGGAAGCCTCAGCCGCTTCTCCTGCACACGGAGAGCGTGCTAGCTGCTGAAACGTGAAGAAAGAAGCTGCAGAAGACTGGCACTGAGCGTGCAGCTTTCCAGCGGAGAGAAAAAGCTACTTGAACACTCTGCAAGCCTTTCCACTCCCAAAAACATGCACATGGAAGGAGCTGCTGCAAAAGCGATGCTGTGCTCGCTGCTGCTCCTCCTGAAGCTCTGGCTGCTAAATCTGAGGCTTTCCTTCCAATTTCAAGCTGCAAAGCACTTGCTGAATTGCAGGGAAAGTCCGGGAGGCATTTGCTGTGCTGGCACACTTTCTCCTTCCTAGACAGAGTGGAAAAGCTTTTCCCTGCCGTGTAGGTGACAAGAGACGCATTAGACAGGGATCCGGAGCTGTCCGAAGGTAAGCGCCTGTTGCCGGCCTCTTTCGGCACAAGCCCCCGCTCCGGAGCGCACCGCGGCCGGCAGGATGCTCTCTGCCGGCGAAGGTGCCGCTTCTCCGGCAAGGAAGCCTTAGCCGCTTCTCCTGCACACGGAGAGCGTGCTAGCTGCTGAAACGTGAAGAAAGAAGCTGCAGAAGACTGGCACTGAGCCTGCAGCTTTCCAGCGGAGAGAAAAAGCTACTTGAACACTCTGCAAGCCTTTCCACTCCCAAAAACATGCACATGGAAGGAGCTGCTGCAAAAGCGATGCTGTGCTCGCTGCTGCTCCTCCTGAAGCTCTGGCTGCTAAATCTGAGGCTTTCCTTCCAATTTCAAGCTGCAAAGCACTTGCTGAATTGCAGGGAAAGTCCGGGAGGCATTTGCTGTGCTGGCACACTTTCTCCTTCCTAGACAGAGTGGAAAAGCTTTTCCCTGCCGTGTAGGCGACAAGAGACGCATTAGACAGGGATCCGGAGCTGTCCGAAGGTAAGCGCCTGTTGCCGGCCTCTTTCGGCACAAGCCCCCGCTCCGGAGCGCACCGCGGCCGGCAGGATGCTCTCTGCCGGCGAAGGTGCCGCTTCTCCGGCAAGGAAGCCTCAGCCGCTTCTCCTGCACACGGAGAGCGTGCTAGCTGCTGAAACGTGAAGAAAGAAGCTGCAGAAGACTGGCACTGAGCGTGCAGCTTTCCAGCGGAGAGAAAAAGCTACTTGAACACTCTGCAAGCCTTTCCACTCCCAAAAACATGCACATGGAAGGAGCTGCTGCAAAAGCGATGCTGTGCTCGCTGCTGCTCCTCCTGAAGCTCTGGCTGCTAAATCTGAGGCTTTCCTTCCAATTTCAAGCTGCAAAGCACTTGCTGAATTGCAGGGAAAGTCCGGGAGGCATTTGCTGTGCTGGCACACTTTCTCCTTCCTAGACAGAGTGGAAAAGCTTTTCCCTGCCGTGTAGGCGACAAGAGACGCATTAGACAGGGATCCGGAGCTGTCCGAAGGTAAGCGCCTGTTGCCGGCCTCTTTCGGCACAAGCCCCCGCTCCGGAGCGCACCGCGGCCGGCAGGATGCTCTCTGCCGGCGAAGGTGCCGCTTCTCCGGCAAGGAAGCCTCAGCCGCTTCTCCTGCACACGGAGAGCGTGCTAGCTGCTGAAACGTGAAGAAAGAAGCTGCAGAAGACTGGCACTGAGCGTGCAGCTTTCCAGCGGAGAGAAAAAGCTACTTGAACACTCTGCAAGCCTTTCCACTCCCAAAAACATGCACATGGAAGGAGCTGCTGCAAAAGCGATGCTGTGCTCGCTGCTGCTCCTCCTGAAGCTCTGGCTGCTAAATCTGAGGCTTTCCTTCCAATTTCAAGCTGCAAAGCACTTGCTGAATTGCAGGGAAAGTCCGGGAGGCATTTGCTGTGCTGGCACACTTTCTCCTTCCTAGACAGAGTGGAAAAGCTTTTCCCTGCCGTGTAGGCGACAAGAGACGCATTAGACAGGGATCCGGAGCTGTCCGAAGGTAAGCGCTTGTTCCCGGCCTCTTTCGGCACAAGCCCCCGCTCCGGAGCGCACCGCGGCCGGCAGGATGCTCTCTGCCGGCGAAGGTGCCGCTTCTCCGGCAAGGAAGCCTCAGCCGCTTCTCCTGCACACGGAGAGCGTGCTAGCTGCTGAAACGTGAAGAAAGAAGCTGCAGAAGACTGGCACTGAGCGTGCAGCTTTCCAGCGGAGAGAAAAAGCTACTTGAACACTCTGCAAGCCTTTCCACTCCCAAAAACATGCACATGGAAGGAGCTGCTGCAAAAGCGATGCTGTGCTCGCTGCTGCTCCTCCTGAAGCTCTGGCTGCTAAATCTGAGGCTTTCCTTCCAATTTCAAGCTGCAAAGCACTTGCTGAATTGCAGGGAAAGTCCGGGAGGCATTTGCTGTGCTGGCATACTTTCTCCTTCCTAGACAGAGTGGAAAAGCTTTTCCCTGCCGTGTAGGCGACAAGAGACGCATTAGACAGGGATCCGGAGCTGTCCGAAGGTAAGCGCTTGTTCCCGGCCTCTTTCGGCACAAGCCCCCGCTCCGGAGCGCACCGCGGCCGGCAGGATGCTCTCTGCCGGCGAAGGTGCTGCTTCTCCGGCAAGGAAGCCTCTGCCGCTTCTCCTGCACACGGAGAGCGTGCTAGCTGCTGAAACGTGAAGAAAGAAGCTGCAGAAGACTGGCACTGAGCGTGCAGCTTTCCAGCGGAGAGAAAAAGCTACTTGAACACTCTGCAAGCCTTTCCACTCCCAAAAACATGCACATGGAAGGAGCTGCTGCAAAAGCGATGCTGTGCTCGCTGCTGCTCCTCCTGAAGCTCTGGCTGCTAAATCTGAGGCTTTCCTTCCAATTTCAAGCTGCAAAGCACTTGCTGAATTGCAGGGAAAGTCCGGGAGGCATTTGCTGTGCTGGCACACTTTCTCCTTCCTAGACAGAGTGGAAAAGCTTTTCCCTGCCGTGTAGGCGACAAGAGACGCATTAGACAGGGATCCGGAGCTGTCCGAAGGTAAGCGCCTGTTGCCGGCCTCTTTCGGCACAAGCCCCCGCTCCGGAGCGCACCGCGGCCGGCAGGATGCTCTCTGCCGGCGAAGGTGCCGCTTCTCCGGCAAGGAAGCCTCAGCCGCTTCTCCTGCACACGGAGAGCGTGCTAGCTGCTGAAACGTGAAGAAAGAAGCTGCAGAAGACTGGCACTGAGCGTGCAGCTTTCCAGCGGAGAGAAAAAGCTACTTGAACACTCTGCAAGCCTTTCCAATCCCAAAAACATGCACATGGAAGGAGCTGCTGCAAAAGCGATGCTGTGCTCGCTGCTGCTCGTCCTGAAGCTCTGGCTGCTAAATCTGAGGCTTTCCTTCCAATTTCAAGCTGCAAAGCACTTGCTGAATTGCAGGGAAAGTCCGGGAGGCATTTGCTGTGCTGGCACACTTTCTCCTTCCTAGACAGAGTGGAAAAGCTTTTCCCTGCCGTGTAGGCGACAAGAGACGCATTAGACAGGGATCCGGAGCTGTCCGAAGGTAAGCGTTTGTTGCCGGCCTCTTTCGGCACAAGCCCCCGCTCCGGAGCGCACCGCGGCCGGCAGGATGCTCTCTGCCGGCGAAGGTGCCGCTTCTCCGGCAAGGAAGCCTCAGCCGCTTCTCCTGCACACGGAGAGCGTGCTAGCTGCTGAAACGTGAAGAAAGAAGCTGCAGAAGACTGGCACTGAGCGTGCAGCTTTCCAGCGGAGAGAAAAAGCTACTTGAACACTCTGCAAGCCTTTCCACTCCCAAAAACATGCACATGGAAGGAGCTGCTGCAAAAGCGATGCTGTGCTCGCTGCTGCTCCTCCTGAAGCTCTGGCTGCTAAATCTGAGGCTTTCCTTCCAATTTCAAGCTGCAAAGCACTTGCTGAATTGCAGGGAAAGTCCGGGAGGCATTTGCTGTGCTGGCACACTTTCTCCTTCCAAGACAGAGTGGAAAAGCTTTTCCCTGCCGTGTAGGCGACAAGAGACGCATTAGACCGGGATCCGGAGCTGTCCGAAGGTAAGCGCCTGTTGCCGGCCTCTTTCGGCACAAGCCCCCGCTCCGGAGCGCACCGCGGCCGGCAGGATGCTCTCTGCCGGCGAAGGTGCCGCTTCTCCGGCAAGGAAGCCTCAGCCGCTTCTCCTGCACACGGAGAGCGTGCTAGCTGCTGAAACGTGAAGAAAGAAGCTGCAGAAGACTGGCACTGAGCGTGCAGCTTTCCAGCGGAGAGAAAAAGCTACTTGAACACTCTGCAAGCCTTTCCACTCCCAAAAACATGCACATGGAAGGAGCTGCTGCAAAAGCGATGCTGTGCTCGCTGCTGCTCCTCCTGAAGCTCTGGCTGCTAAATCTGAGGCTTTCCTTCCAATTTCAAGCTGCAAAGCACTTGCTGAATTGCAGGGAAAGTCCGGGAGGCATTTGCTGTGCTGGCACACTTTCTCCTTCCTAGACAGAGTGGAAAAGCTTTTCCCTGCCGTGTAGGCGACAAGAGACGCATTAGACAGGGATCCGGAGCTGTCCGAAGGTAAGCGCCTGTTGCCGGCCTCTTTCGGCACAAGCCCCCGCTCCGGAGCGCACCGCGGCCGGCAGGATGCTCTCTGCCGGCGAAGGTGCCGCTTCTCCGGCAAGGAAGCCTCAGCCGCTTCTCCTGCACACGGAGAGCGTGCTAGCTGCTGAAACGTGAAGAAAGAAGCTGCAGAAGACTGGCACTGAGCGTGCAGCTTTCCAGCGGAGAGAAAAAGCTACTTGAACACTCTGCAAGCCTTTCCACTCCCAAAAACATGCACATGGAAGGAGCTGCTGCAAAAGCGATGCTGTGCTCGCTGCTGCTCCTCCTGAAGCTCTGGCTGCTAAATCTGAGGCTTTCCTTCCAATTTCAAGCTGCAAAGCACTTGCTGAATTGCAGGGAAAGTCCGGGAGGCATTTGCTGTGCTGGCACACTTTCTCCTTCCTAGACAGAGTGGAAAAGCTTTTCCCTGCCGTGTAGGCGACAAGAGACGCATTAGACCGGGATCCGGAGCTGTCCGAAGGTAAGCGCCTGTTGCCGGCCTCTTTCGGCACAAGCCCCCGCTCCGGAGCGCACCGCGGCCGGCAGGATGCTCTCTGCCGGCGAAGGTGCCGCTTCTCCGGCAAGGAAGCCTCAGCCGCTTCTCCTGCACACGGAGAGCGTGCTAGCTGCTGAAACGTGAAGAAAGAAGCTGCAGAAGACTGGCACTGAGCGTGCAGCTTTCCAGCGGAGAGAAAAAGCTACTTGAACACTCTGCAAGCCTTTCCACTCCCAAAAACATGCACATGGAAGGAGCTGCTGCAAAAGCGATGCTGTGCTCGCTGCTGCTCCTCCTGAAGCTCTGGCTGCTAAATCTGAGGCTTTCCTTCCAATTTCAAGCTGCAAAGCACTTGCTGAATTGCAGGGAAAGTCCGGGAGGCATTTGCTGTGCTGGCACACTTTCTCCTTCCTAGACAGAGTGGAAAAGCTTTTCCCTGCCGTGTAGGCGACAGGAGACGCATTAGACGGGCATCCGGAGCTGTCCGAAGGTAAGCGCCTGTTGCCGGCCTCTTTCGGCACAAGCCCCCGCTCCGGAGCGCACCGCGGCCGGCAGGATGCTCTCTGCCGGCGAAGGTGCCGCTTCTCCGGCAAGGAAGCCTCAGCCGCTTCTCCTGCACACGGAGAGCGTGCTAGCTGCTGAAACGTGAAGAAAGAAGCTGCAGAAGACTGGCACTGAGCGTGCAGCTTTCCAGCGGAGAGAAAAAGCTACTTGAACACTCTGCAAGCCTTTCCACTCCCAAAAACATGCACATGGAAGGAGCTGCTGCAAAAGCGATGCTGTGCTCGCTGCTGCTCCTCCTGAAGCTCTGGCTGCTAAATCTGAGGCTTTCCTTCCAATTTCAAGCTGCAAAGCACTTGCTGAATTGCAGGGAAAGTCCGGGAGGCATTTGCTGTGCTGGCACACTTTCTCCTTCCTAGACAGAGTGGAAAAGCTTTTCCCTGCCGTGTAGGCGACAAGAGACGCATTAGACAGGGATCCGGAGCTGTCCGAAGGTAAGCGCTTGTTCCCGGCCTCGTTCGGCACAAGCCCCCGCTCCGGAGCGCACCGCGGCCGGCAGGATGCTCTCTGCCGGCGAAGGTGCCGCTTCTCCGGCAAGGAAGCCTCAGCCGCTTCTCCTGCACACGGAGAGCGTGCTAGCTGCTGAAACGTGAAGAAAGAAGCTGCAGAAGACTGGCACTGAGCGTGCAGCTTTCCAGCGGAGAGAAAAAGCTACTTGAACACTCTGCAAGCCTTTCCACTCCCAAAAACATGCACATGGAAGGAGCTGCTGCAAAAGCGATGCTGTGCTCGCTGCTGCTCCTCCTGAAGCTCTGGCTGCTAAATCTGAGGCTTTCCTTCCAATTTCAAGCTGCAAAGCACTTGCTGAATTGCAGGGAAAGTCCGGGAGGCATTTGCTGTGCTGGCACACTTTCTCCTTCCTAGACAGAGTGGAAAAGCTTTTCCCTGCCGTGTAGGCGACAAGAGACGCATTAGACAGGGATCCGGAGCTGTCCGAAGGTAAGCGCCTGTTGCCGGCCTCTTTCGGCACAAGCCCCCGCTCCGGAGCGCACCGCGGCCGGCAGGATGCTCTCTGCCGGCGAAGGTGCCGCTTCTCCGGCAAGGAAGCCTCAGCCGCTTCTCCTGCACACGGAGAGCGTGCTAGCTGCTGAAACGTGAAGAAAGAAGCTGCAGAAGACTGGCACTGAGCGTGCAGCTTTCCAGCGGAGAGAAAAAGCTACTTGAACACTCTGCAAGCCTTTCCACTCCCAAAAACATGCACATGGAAGGAGCTGCTGCAAAAGCGATGCTGTGCTCGCTGCTGCTCCTCCTGAAGCTCTGGCTGCTAAATCTGAGGCTTTCCTTCCAATTTCAAGCTGCAAAGCACTTGCTGAATTGCAGGGAAAGTCCGGGAGGCATTTGCTGTGCTGGCACACTTTCTCCTTCCTAGACAGAGTGGAAAAGCTTTTCCCTGCCGTGTAGGCGACAGGAGACGCATTAGACGGGCATCCGGAGCTGTCCGAAGGTAAGCGCCTGTTGCCGGCCTCTTTCGGAACAAGCCCCCGCGCCGGAGCGCACCGCGGCCGGCAGGATGCTCTCTGCCGGCGAAGGTGCCGCTTCTCCGGCGAGGAAGCCTCAGCCGCTTCTCCTGCACACGGAGAGCGTGCTAGCTGCTGAAACGTGAAGAAAGAAGCTGCAGAAGACTGGCACTGAGCGTGCAGCTTTCCAGCGGAGAGAAAAAGCTACTTGAACACTCTGCAAGCCTTTCCACTCCCAAAAACATGCACATGGAAGGAGCTGCTGCAAAAGCGATGCTGTGCTCGCTGCTGCTCGTCCTGAAGCTCTGGCTGCTAAATCTGAGGCTTTCCTTCCAATTTCAAGCTGCAAAGCACTTGCTGAATTGCAGGGAAAGTCCGGGAGGCATTTGCTGTGCTGGCACACTTTCTCCTTCCTAGACAGAGTGGAAAAGCTTTTCCCTGCCGTGTAGGCGACAGGAGACGCATTAGACGGGCATCCGGAGCTGTCCGAAGGTAAGCGCCTGTTGCCGGCCTCTTTCGGCACAAGCCCCCGCTCCGGAGCGCACCGCGGCCGGCAGGATGCTCTCTGCCGGCGAAGGTGCCGCTTCTCCGGCAAGGAAGCCTCAGCCGCTTCTCCTGCACACGGAGAGCGTGCTAGCTGCTGAAACGTGAAGAAAGAAGCTGCAGAAGACTGGCACTGAGCGTGCAGCTTTCCAGCGGAGAGAAAAAGCTACTTGAACACTCTGCAAGCCTTTCCACTCCCAAAAACATGCACATGGAAGGAGCTGCTGCAAAAGCGATGCTGTGCTCGCTGCTGCTCCTCCTGAAGCTCTGGCTGCTAAATCTGAGGCTTTCCTTCCAATTTCAAGCTGCAAAGCACTTGCTGAATTGCAGGGAAAGTCCGGGAGGCATTTGCTGTGCTGGCACACTTTCTCCTTCCTAGACAGAGTGGAAAAGCTTTTCCCTGCCGTGTAGGCGACAGGAGACGCATTAGACGGGCATCCGGAGCTGTCCGAAGGTAAGCGCCTGTTGCCGGCCTCTTTCGGCACAAGCCCCCGCTCCGGAGCGCACCGCGGCCGGCAGGATGCTCTCTGCCGGCGAAGGTGCCGCTTCTCCGGCAAGGAAGCCTCAGCCGCTTCTCCTGCACACGGAGAGCGTGCTAGCTGCTGAAACGTGAAGAAAGAAGCTGCAGAAGACTGGCACTGAGCGTGCAGCTTTCCAGCGGAGAGAAAAAGCTACTTGAACACTCTGCAAGCCTTTCCACTCCCAAAAACATGCACATGGAAGGAGCTGCTGCAAAAGCGATGCTGTGCTCGCTGCTGCTCCTCCTGAAGCTCTGGCTGCTAAATCTGAGGCTTTCCTTCCAATTTCAAGCTGCAAAGCACTTGCTGAATTGCAGGGAAAGTCCGGGAGGCATTTGCTGTGCTGGCACACTTTCTCCTTCCTAGACAGAGTGGAAAAGCTTTTCCCTGCCGTGTAGGCGACAAGAGACGCATTAGACAGGGATCCGGAGCTGTCCGAAGGTAAGCGCTTGTTTCCGGCCTCTTTCGGCACAAGCCCCCGCTCCGGAGCGCACCGCGGCCGGCAGGATGCTCTCTGCCGGCGAAGGTGCCGCTTCTCCGGCAAGGAAGCCTCAGCCGCTTCTCCTGCACACGGAGAGCGTGCTAGCTGCTGAAACGTGAAGAAAGAAGCTGCAGAAGACTGGCACTGAGCGTGCAGCTTTCCAGCGGAGAGAAAAAGCTACTTGAACACTCTGCAAGCCTTTCCACTCCCAAAAACATGCACATGGAAGGAGCTGCTGCAAAAGCGATGCTGTGCTCGCTGCTGCTCCTCCTGAAGCTCTGGCTGCTAAATCTGAGGCTTTCCTTCCAATTTCAAGCTGCAAAGCACTTGCTGAATTGCAGGGAAAGTCCGGGAGGCATTTGCTGTGCTGGCACACTTTCTCCTTCCTAGACAGAGTGGAAAAGCTTTTCCCTGCCGTGTAGGCGACAAGAGACGCATTAGACAGGGATCCGGAGCTGTCCGAAGGTAAGCGCCTGTTGCCGGCCTCTTTCGGCACAAGCCCCCGCTCCGGAGCGCACCGCGGCCGGCAGGATGCTCTCTGCCGGCGAAGGTGCCGCTTCTCCGGCAAGGAAGCCTCAGCCGCTTCTCCTGCACACGGAGAGCGTGCTAGCTGCTGAAACGTGAAGAAAGAAGCTGCAGAAGACTGGCACTGAGCGTGCAGCTTTCCAGCGGAGAGAAAAAGCTACTTGAACACTCTGCAAGCCTTTCCACTCCCAAAAACATGCACATGGAAGGAGCTGCTGCAAAAGCGATGCTGTGCTCGCTGCTGCTCCTCCTGAAGCTCTGGCTGCTAAATCTGAGGCTTTCCTTCCAATTTCAAGCTGCAAAGCACTTGCTGAATTGCAGGGAAAGTCCGGGAGGCATTTGCTGTGCTGGCACACTTTCTCCTTCCTAGACAGAGTGGAAAAGCTTTTCCCTGCCGTGTAGGCGACAGGAGACGCATTAGACGGGCATCCGGAGCTGTCCGAAGGTAAGCGCTTGTTCCCGGCCTCTTTCGGCACAAGCCCCCGCTCCGGAGCGCACCGCGGCCGGCAGGATGCTCTCTGCCGGCGAAGGTGCCGCTTCTCCGGCAAGGAAGCCTCAGCCGCTTCTCCTGCACACGGAGAGCGTGCTAGCTGCTGAAACGTGAAGAAAGAAGCTGCAGAAGACTGGCACTGAGCGTGCAGCTTTCCAGCGGAGAGAAAAAGCTACTTGAACACTCTGCAAGCCTTTCCACTCCCAAAAACATGCACATGGAAGGAGCTGCTGCAAAAGCGATGCTGTGCTCGCTGCTGCTCCTCCTGAAGCTCTGGCTGCTAAATCTGAGGCTTTCCTTCCAATTTCAAGCTGCAAAGCACTTGCTGAATTGCAGGGAAAGTCCGGGAGGCATTTGCTGTGCTGGCACACTTTCTCCTTCCTAGACAGAGTGGAAAAGCTTTTCCCTGCCGTGTAGGCGACAAGAGACGCATTAGACCGGGATCCGGAGCTGTCCGAAGGTAAGCGCTTGTTCCCGGCCTCTTTCGGCACAAGCCCCCGCTCCGGAGCGCACCGCGGCCGGCAGGATGCTCTCTGCCGGCGAAGGTGCCGCTTCTCCGGCAAGGAAGCCTTAGCCGCTTCTCCTGCACACGGAGAGCGTGCTAGCTGCTGAAACGTGAAGAAAGAAGCTGCAGAACACTGGCACTGAGCGTGCAGCTTTCCAGCGGAGAGAAAAAGCTACTTGAACACTCTGCAAGCCTTTCCACTCCCAAAAACATGCACATGGAAGGAGCTGCTGCAAAAGCGATGCTGTGCTCGCTGCTGCTCCTCCTGAAGCTCTGGCTGCTAAATCTGAGGCTTTCCTTCCAATTTCAAGCTGCAAAGCACTTGCTGAATTGCAGGGAAAGTCCGGGAGGCATTTGCTGTGCTGGCACACTTTCTCCTTCCTAGACAGAGTGGAAAAGCTTTTCCCTGCCGTGTAGGCGACAGGAGACGCATTAGACGGGAATCCGGAGCTGTCCGAAGGTAAGCGCTTGTTCCCGGCCTCTTTCGGCACAAGCCCCCGCTCCGGAGCGCACCGCGGCCGGCAGGATGCTCTCTGCCGGCGAAGGTGCCGCTTCTCCGGCAAGGAAGCCTTAGCCGCTTCTCCTGCACACGGAGAGCGTGCTAGCTGCTGAAACGTGAAGAAAGAAGCTGCAGAAGACTGGCACTGAGCGTGCAGCTTTCCAGCGGAGAGAAAAAGCTACTTGAACACTCTGCAAGCCTTTCCACTCCCAAAAACATGCACATGGAAGGAGCTGCTGCAAAAGCGATGCTGTGCTCGCTGCTGCTCCTCCTGAAGCTCTGGCTGCTAAATCTGAGGCTTTCCTTCCAATTTCAAGCTGCAAAGCACTTGCTGAATTGCAGGGAAAGTCCGGGAGGCATTTGCTGTGCTGGCACACTTTCTCCTTCCTAGACAGAGTGGAAAAGCTTTTCCCTGCCGTGTAGGCGACAGGAGACGCATTAGACGGGAATCCGGAGCTGTCGGAAGGTAAGCGCTTGTTCCCGGCCTCTTTCGGCACAAGCCCCCGCTCCGGAGCGCACCGCGGCCGGCAGGATGCTCTCTGCCGGCGAAGGTGCCGCTTCTCCGGCAAGGAAGCCTCAGCCGCTTCTCCTGCACACGGAGAGCGTGCTAGCTGCTGAAACGTGAAGAAAGAAGCTGCAGAAGACTGGCACTGAGCGTGCAGCTTTCCAGCGGAGAGAAAAAGCTACTTGAACACTCTGCAAGCCTTTCCACTCCCAAAAACATGCACATGGAAGGAGCTGCTGCAAAAGCGATGCTGTGCTCGCTGCTGCTCCTCCTGAAGCTCTGGCTGCTAAATCTGAGGCTTTCCTTCCAATTTCAAGCTGCAAAGCACTTGCTGAATTGCAGGGAAAGTCCGGGAGGCATTTGCTGTGCTGGCACACTTTCTCCTTCCTAGACAGAGTGGAAAAGCTTTTCCCTGCCGTGTAGGCGACAAGAGACGCATTAGACCGGGATCCGGAGCTGTCCGAAGGTAAGCGCTTGTTCCCGGCCTCTTTCGGCACAAGCCCCCGCTCCGGAGCGCACCGCGGCCGGCAGGATGCTCTCTGCCGGCGAAGGTGCCGCTTCTCCGGCAAGGAAGCCTTAGCCGCTTCTCCTGCACACGGAGAGCGTGCTAGCTGCTGAAACGTGAAGAAAGAAGCTGCAGAAGACTGGCACTGAGCGTGCAGCTTTCCAGCGGAGAGAAAAAGCTACTTGAACACTCTGCAAGCCTTTCCACTCCCAAAAACATGCACATGGAAGGAGCTGCTGCAAAAGCGATGCTGTGCTCGCTGCTGCTCCTCCTGAAGCTCTGGCTGCTAAATCTGAGGCTTTCCTTCCAATTTCAAGCTGCAAAGCACTTGCTGAATTGCAGGGAAAGTCCGGGAGGCATTTGCTGTGCTGGCACACTTTCTCCTTCCTAGACGGAGTGGAAAAGCTTTTCCCTGCCGTGTAGGCGACAAGAGACGCATTAGACAGGGATCCGGAGCTGTCCGAAGGTAAGCGCTTGTTCCCGGCCTCGTTCGGCACAAGCCCCCGCTCCGGAGCGCACCGCGGCCGGCAGGATGCTCTCTGCCGGCGAAGGTGCCGCTTCTCCGGCAAGGAAGCCTCAGCCGCTTCTCCTGCACACGGAGAGCGTGCTAGCTGCTGAAACGTGAAGAAAGAAGCTGCAGAAGACTGGCACTGAGCGTGCAGCTTTCCAGCGGAGAGAAAAAGCTACTTGAACACTCTGCAAGCCTTTCCACTCCCAAAAACATGCACATGGAAGGAGCTGCTGCAAAAGCGATGCTGTGCTCGCTGCTGCTCGTCCTGAAGCTCTGGCTGCTAAATCTGAGGCTTTCCTTCCAATTTCAAGCTGCAAAGCACTTGCTGAATTGCAGGGAAAGTCCGGGAGGCATTTGCTGTGCTGGCACACTTTCTCCTTCCTAGACAGAGTGGAAAAGCTTTTCCCTGCCGTGTAGGCGACAAGAGACGCATTAGACAGGGATCCGGAGCTGTCCGAAGGTAAGCGCCTGTTCCCGGCCTCTTTCGGCACAAGCCCCCGCTCCGGAGCGCACCGCGGCCGGCAGGATGCTCTCTGCCGGCGAAGGTGCCGCTTCTCCGGCAAGGAAGCCTCAGCCGCTTCTCCTGCACACGGAGAGCGTGCTAGCTGCTGAAACGTGAAGAAAGAAGCTGCAGAAGACTGGCACTGAGCGTGCAGCTTTCCAGCGGAGAGAAAAAGCTACTTGAACACTCTGCAAGCCTTTCCACTCCCAAAAACATGCACATGGAAGGAGCTGCTGCAAAAGCGATGCTGTGCTCGCTGCTGCTCCTCCTGAAGCTCTGGCTGCTAAATCTGAGGCTTTCCTTCCAATTTCAAGCTGCAAAGCACTTGCTGAATTGCAGGGAAAGTCCGGGAGGCATTTGCTGTGCTGGCACACTTTCTCCTTCCTAGACAGAGTGGAAAAGCTTTTCCCTGCCGTGTAGGCGACAGGAGACGCATTAGACGGGCATCCGGAGCTGTCCGAAGGTAAGCGCCTGTTGCCGGCCTCTTTCGGCACAAGCCCCCGCTCCGGAGCGCACCGCGGCCGGCAGGATGCTCTCTGCCGGCGAAGGTGCCGCTTCTCCGGCAAGGAAGCCTTAGCCGCTTCTCCTGCACACGGAGAGCGTGCTAGCTGCTGAAACGTGAAGAAAGAAGCTGCAGAAGACTGGCACTGAGCGTGCAGCTTTCCAGCGGAGAGAAAAAGCTACTTGAACACTCTGCAAGCCTTTCCACTCCCAAAAACATGCACATGGAAGGAGCTGCTGCAAAAGCGATGCTGTGCTCGCTGCTGCTCCTCCTGAAGCTCTGGCTGCTAAATCTGAGGCTTTCCTTCCAATTTCAAGCTGCAAAGCACTTGCTGAATTGCAGGGAAAGTCCGGGAGGCATTTGCTGTGCTGGCACACTTTCTCCTTCCTAGACGGAGTGGAAAAGCTTTTCCCTGCCGTGTAGGCGACAAGAGACGCATTAGACAGGGATCCGGAGCTGTCCGAAGGTAAGCGCTTGTTCCCGGCCTCGTTCGGCACAAGCCCCCGCTCTGGAGCGCACCGCGGCCGGCAGGATGCTCTCTGCCGGCGAAGGTGCCGCTTCTCCGGCAAGGAAGCCTCAGCCGCTTCTCCTGCACACGGAGAGCGTGCTAGCTGCTGAAACGTGAAGAAAGAAGCTGCAGAAGACTGGCACTGAGCGTGCAGCTTTCCAGCGGAGAGAAAAAGCTACTTGAACACTCTGCAAGCCTTTCCACTCCCAAAAACATGCACATGGAAGGAGCTGCTGCAAAAGCGATGCTGTGCTCGCTGCTGCTCCTCCTGAAGCTCTGGCTGCTAAATCTGAGGCTTTCCTTCCAATTTCAAGCTGCAAAGCACTTGCTGAATTGCAGGGAAAGTCCGGGAGGCATTTGTTGTGCTGGCACACTTTCTCCTTCCTAGACAGAGTGGAAAAGCTTTTCCCTGCCGTGTAGGCGACAAGAGACGCATTAGACAGGGATCCGGAGCTGTCCGAAGGTAAGCGCTTGTTCCCAGCCTCTTTCGGCACAAGCCCCCGCTCCGGAGCGCACCGCGGCCGGCAGGATGCTCTCTGCCGGCGAAGGTGCCGCTTCTCCGGCAAGGAAGCCTCAGCCGCTTCTCCTGCACACGGAGAGCGTGCTAGCTGCTGAAACGTGAAGAAAGAAGCTGCAGAAGACTGGCACTGAGCGTGCAGCTTTCCAGCGGAGAGAAAAAGCTACTTGAACACTCTGCAAGCCTTTCCACTCCCAAAAACATGCACATGGAAGGAGCTGCTGCAAAAGCGATGCTGTGCTCGCTGCTGCTCCTCCTGAAGCTCTGGCTGCTAAATCTGAGGCTTTCCTTCCAATTTCAAGCTGCAAAGCACTTGCTGAATTGCAGGGAAAGTCCGGGAGGCATTTGCTGTGCTGGCACACTTTCTCCTTCCTAGACAGAGTGGAAAAGCTTTTCCCTGCCGTGTAGGCGACAGGAGACGCATTAGACGGGCATCCGGAGCTGTCCGAAGGTAAGCGCCTGTTCCCGGCCTCTTTCGGCACAAGCCCCCGCTCCGGAGCGCACCGCGGCCGGCAGGATGCTCTCTGCCGGCGAAGGTGCCGCTTCTCCGGCAAGGAAGCCTCAGCCGCTTCTCCTGCACACGGAGAGCGTGCTAGCTGCTGAAACGTGAAGAAAGAAGCTGCAGAAGACTGGCACTGAGCGTGCAGCTTTCCAGCGGAGAGAAAAAGCTACTTGAACACTCTGCAAGCCTTTCCACTCCCAAAAACATGCACATGGAAGGAGCTGCTGCAAAAGCGATGCTGTGCTCGCTGCTGCTCCTCCTGAAGCTCTGGCTGCTAAATCTGAGGCTTTCCTTCCAATTTCAAGCTGCAAAGCACTTGCTGAATTGCAGGGAAAGTCCGGGAGGCATTTGCTGTGCTGGCACACTTTCTCCTTCCTAGACAGAGTGGAAAAGCTTTTCCCTGCCGTGTAGGCGACAAGAGACGCATTAGACAGGGATCCGGAGCTGTCCGAAGGTAAGCGCTTGTTCCCGGCCTCGTTCGGCACAAGCCCCCGCTCCGGAGCGCACCGCGGCCGGCAGGATGCTCTCTGCCGGCGAAGGTGCCGCTTCTCCGGCAAGGAAGCCTCAGCCGCTTCTCCTGCACACGGAGAGCGTGCTAGCTGCTGAAACGTGAAGAAAGAAGCTGCAGAAGACTGGCACTGAGCGTGCAGCTTTCCAGCGGAGAGAAAAAGCTACTTGAACACTCTGCAAGCCTTTCCACTCCCAAAAACATGCACATGGAAGGAGCTGCTGCAAAAGCGATGCTGTGCTCGCTGCTGCTCCTCCTGAAGCTCTGGCTGCTAAATCTGAGGCTTTCCTTCCAATTTCAAGCTGCAAAGCACTTGCTGAATTGCAGGGAAAGTCCGGGAGGCATTTGCTGTGCTGGCACACTTTCTCCTTCCTAGACAGAGTGGAAAAGCTTTTCCCTGCCGTGTAGGCGACAGGAGACGCATTAGACAGGGATCCGGAGCTGTCCGAAGGTAAGCGCCTGTTGCCGGCCTCTTTCGGCACAAGCCCCCGCTCCGGAGCGCACCGCGGCCGGCAGGATGCTCTCTGCCGGCGAAGGTGCCGCTTCTCCGGCAAGGAAGCCTCAGCCGCTTCTCCTGCACACGGAGAGCGTGCTAGCTGCTGAAACGTGAAGAAAGAAGCTGCAGAAGACTGGCACTGAGCGTGCAGCTTTCCAGCGGAGAGAAAAAGCTACTTGAACACTCTGCAAGCCTTTCCACTCCCAAAAACATGCACATGGAAGGAGCTGCTGCAAAAGCGATGCTGTGCTCGCTGCTGCTCCTCCTGAAGCTCTGGCTGCTAAATCTGAGGCTTTCCTTCCAATTTCAAGCTGCAAAGCACTTGCTGAATTGCAGGGAAAGTCCGGGAGGCATTTGCTGTGCTGGCACACTTTCTCCTTCCTAGACAGAGTGGAAAAGCTTTTCCCTGCCGTGTAGGCGACAAGAGACGCATTAGACAGGGATCCGGAGCTGTCCGAAGGTAAGCGCTTGTTCCCGGCCTCTTTCGGCACAAGCCCCCGCTCCGGAGCGCACCGCGGCCGGCAGGATGCTCTCTGCCGGCGAAGGTGCCGCTTCTCCGGCAAGGAAGCCTCAGCCGCTTCTCCTGCACACGGAGAGCGTGCTAGCTGCTGAAACGTGAAGAAAGAAGCTGCAGAAGACTGGCACTGAGCGTGCAGCTTTCCAGCGGAGAGAAAAAGCTACTTGAACACTCTGCAAGCCTTTCCACTCCCAAAAACATGCACATGGAAGGAGCTGCTGCAAAAGCGATGCTGTGCTCGCTGCTGCTCCTCCTGAAGCTCTGGCTGCTAAATCTGAGGCTTTCCTTCCAATTTCAAGCTGCAAAGCACTTGCTGAATTGCAGGGAAAGTCCGGGAGGCATTTGCTGTGCTGGCACACTTTCTCCTTCCTAGACAGAGTGGAAAAGCTTTTCCCTGCCGTGTAGGCGACAAGAGACGCATTAGACAGGGATCCGGAGCTGTCCGAAGGTAAGCGCCTGTTGCCGGCCTCTTTCGGCACAAGCCCCCGCTCCGGAGCGCACCGCGGCCGGCAGGATGCTCTCTGCCGGCGAAGGTGCCGCTTCTCCGGCAAGGAAGCCTCAGCCGCTTCTCCTGCACACGGAGAGCGTGCTAGCTGCTGAAACGTGAAGAAAGAAGCTGCAGAAGACTGGCACTGAGCGTGCAGCTTTCCAGCGGAGAGAAAAAGCTACTTGAACACTCTGCAAGCCTTTCCACTCCCAAAAACATGCACATGGAAGGAGCTGCTGCAAAAGCGATGCTGTGCTCGCTGCTGCTCCTCCTGAAGCTCTGGCTGCTAAATCTGAGGCTTTCCTTCCAATTTCAAGCTGCAAAGCACTTGCTGAATTGCAGGGAAAGTCCGGGAGGCATTTGCTGTGCTGGCACACTTTCTCCTTCCTAGACAGAGTGGAAAAGCTTTTCCCTGCCGTGTAGGCGACAGGAGACGCATTAGACAGGGATCCGGAGCTGTCCGAAGGTAAGCGCCTGTTGCCGGCCTCTTTCGGCACAAGCCCCCGCTCCGGAGCGCACCGCGGCCGGCAGGATGCTCTCTGCCGGCGAAGGTGCCGCTTCTCCGGCAAGGAAGCCTCAGCCGCTTCTCCTGCACACGGAGAGCGTGCTAGCTGCTGAAACGTGAAGAAAGAAGCTGCAGAAGACTGGCACTGAGCGTGCAGCTTTCCAGCGGAGAGAAAAAGCTACTTGAACACTCTGCAAGCCTTTCCACTCCCAAAAACATGCACATGGAAGGAGCTGCTGCAAAAGCGATGCTGTGCTCGCTGCTGCTCCTCCTGAAGCTCTGGCTGCTAAATCTGAGGCTTTCCTTCCAATTTCAAGCTGCAAAGCACTTGCTGAATTGCAGGGAAAGTCCGGGAGGCATTTGCTGTGCTGGCACACTTTCTCCTTCCTAGACAGAGTGGAAAAGCTTTTCCCTGCCGTGTAGGCGACAAGAGACGCATTAGACAGGGATCCGGAGCTGTCCGAAGGTAAGCGCTTGTTCCCGGCCTCTTTCGGCACAAGCCCCCGCTCCGGAGCGCACCGCGGCCGGCAGGATGCTCTCTGCCGGCGAAGGTGCCGCTTCTCCGGCAAGGAAGCCTCAGCCGCTTCTCCTGCACACGGAGAGCGTGCTAGCTGCTGAAACGTGAAGAAAGAAGCTGCAGAAGACTGGCACTGAGCGTGCAGCTTTCCAGCGGAGAGAAAAAGCTACTTGAACACTCTGCAAGCCTTTCCACTCCCAAAAACATGCACATGGAAGGAGCTGCTGCAAAAGCGATGCTGTGCTCGCTGCTGCTCCTCCTGAAGCTCTGGCTGCTAAATCTGAGGCTTTCCTTCCAATTTCAAGCTGCAAAGCACTTGCTGAATTGCAGGGAAAGTCCGGGAGGCATTTGCTGTGCTGGCACACTTTCTCCTTCCTAGACAGAGTGGAAAAGCTTTTCCCTGCCGTGTAGGCGACAAGAGACGCATTAGACAGGGATCCGGAGCTGTCCGAAGGTAAGCGCCTGTTGCCGGCCTCTTTCGGCACAAGCCCCCGCTCCGGAGCGCACCGCGGCCGGCAGGATGCTCTCTGCCGGCGAAGGTGCCGCTTCTCCGGCAAGGAAGCCTCAGCCGCTTCTCCTGCACACGGAGAGCGTGCTAGCTGCTGAAACGTGAAGAAAGAAGCTGCAGAAGACTGGCACTGAGCGTGCAGCTTTCCAGCGGAGAGAAAAAGCTACTTGAACACTCTGCAAGCCTTTCCACTCCCAAAAACATGCACATGGAAGGAGCTGCTGCAAAAGCGATGCTGTGCTCGCTGCTGCTCCTCCTGAAGCTCTGGCTGCTAAATCTGAGGCTTTCCTTCCAATTTCAAGCTGCAAAGCACTTGCTGAATTGCAGGGAAAGTCCGGGAGGCATTTGCTGTGCTGGCACACTTTCTCCTTCCTAGACAGAGTGGAAAAGCTTTTCCCTGCCGTGTAGGCGACAAGAGACGCATTAGACCGGGATCCGGAGCTGTCCGAAGGTAAGCGCCTGTTGCCGGCCTCTTTCGGCACAAGCCCCCGCTCCGGAGCGCACCGCGGCCGGCAGGATGCTCTCTGCCGGCGAAGGTGCCGCTTCTCCGGCAAGGAAGCCTCAGCCGCTTCTCCTGCACACGGAGAGCGTGCTAGCTGCTGAAACGTGAAGAAAGAAGCTGCAGAAGACTGGCACTGAGCGTGCAGCTTTCCAGCGGAGAGAAAAAGCTACTTGAACACTCTGCAAGCCTTTCCACTCCCAAAAACATGCACATGGAAGGAGCTGCTGCAAAAGCGATGCTGTGCTCGCTGCTGCTCCTCCTGAAGCTCTGGCTGCTAAATCTGAGGCTTTCCTTCCAATTTCAAGCTGCAAAGCACTTGCTGAATTGCAGGGAAAGTCCGGGAGGCATTTGCTGTGCTGGCACACTTTCTCCTTCCTAGACAGAGTGGAAAAGCTTTTCCCTGCCGTGTAGGCGACAAGAGACGCATTAGACAGGGATCCGGAGCTGTCCGAAGGTAAGCGCTTGTTCCCGGCCTCTTTCGGCACAAGCCCCCGCTCCGGAGCGCACCGCGGCCGGCAGGATGCTCTCTGCCGGCGAAGGTGCCGCTTCTCCGGCAAGGAAGCCTCAGCCGCTTCTCCTGCACACGGAGAGCGTGCTAGCTGCTGAAACGTGAAGAAAGAAGCTGCAGAAGACTGGCACTGAGCGTGCAGCTTTCCAGCGGAGAGAAAAAGCTACTTGAACACTCTGCAAGCCTTTCCACTCCCAAAAACATGCACATGGAAGGAGCTGCTGCAAAAGCGATGCTGTGCTCGCTGCTGCTCCTCCTGAAGCTCTGGCTGCTAAATCTGAGGCTTTCCTTCCAATTTCAAGCTGCAAAGCACTTGCTGAATTGCAGGGAAAGTCCGGGAGGCATTTGCTGTGCTGGCACACTTTCTCCTTCCTAGACAGAGTGGAAAAGCTTTTCCCTGCCGTGTAGGCGACAAGAGACGCATTAGACAGGGATCCGGAGCTGTCCGAAGGTAAGCGCCTGTTGCCGGCCTCTTTCGGCACAAGCCCCCGCTCCGGAGCGCACCGCGGCCGGCAGGATGCTCTCTGCCGGCGAAGGTGCCGCTTCTCCGGCAAGGAAGCCTCAGCCGCTTCTCCTGCACACGGAGAGCGTGCTAGCTGCTGAAACGTGAAGAAAGAAGCTGCAGAAGACTGGCACTGAGCGTGCAGCTTTCCAGCGGAGAGAAAAAGCTACTTGAACACTCTGCAAGCCTTTCCACTCCCAAAAACATGCACATGGAAGGAGCTGCTGCAAAAGCGATGCTGTGCTCGCTGCTGCTCCTCCTGAAGCTCTGGCTGCTAAATCTGAGGCTTTCCTTCCAATTTCAAGCTGCAAAGCACTTGCTGAATTGCAGGGAAAGTCCGGGAGGCATTTGCTGTGCTGGCACACTTTCTCCTTCCTAGACAGAGTGGAAAAGCTTTTCCCTGCCGTGTAGGCGACAAGAGACGCATTAGACAGGGATCCGGAGCTGTCCGAAGGTAAGCGCTTGTTCCCGGCCTCTTTCAACACAAGCCCCCGCTCCGGAGCGCACCGCGGCCGGCAGGATGCTCTCTGCCGGCGAAGGTGCCGCTTCTCCGGCAAGGAAGCCTCAGCCGCTTCTCCTGCACACGGAGAGCGTGCTAGCTGCTGAAACGTGAAGAAAGAAGCTGCAGAAGACTGGCACTGAGCGTGCAGCTTTCCAGCGGAGAGAAAAAGCTACTTGAACACTCTGCAAGCCTTTCCACTCCCAAAAACATGCACATGGAAGGAGCTGCTGCAAAAGCGATGCTGTGCTCGCTGCTGCTCCTCCTGAAGCTCTGGCTGCTAAATCTGAGGCTTTCCTTCCAATTTCAAGCTGCAAAGCACTTGCTGAATTGCAGGGAAAGTCCGGGAGGCATTTGCTGTGCTGGCACACTTTCTCCTTCCTAGACAGAGTGGAAAAGCTTTTCCCTGCCGTGTAGGCGACAAGAGACGCATTAGACAGGGATCCGGAGCTGTCCGAAGGTAAGCGCCTGTTGCCGGCCTCTTTCGGCACAAGCCCCCGCTCCGGAGCGCACCGCGGCCGGCAGGATGCTCTCTGCCGGCGAAGGTGCCGCTTCTCCGGCGAGGAAGCCTCAGCCGCTTCTCCTGCACACGGAGAGCGTGCTAGCTGCTGAAACGTGAAGAAAGAAGCTGCAGAAGACTGGCACTGAGCGTGCAGCTTTCCAGCGGAGAGAAAAAGCTACTTGAACACTCTGCAAGCCTTTCCACTCCCAAAAACATGCACATGGAAGGAGCTGCTGCAAAAGCGATGCTGTGCTCGCTGCTGCTCCTCCTGAAGCTCTGGCTGCTAAATCTGAGGCTTTCCTTCCAATTTCAAGCTGCAAAGCACTTGCTGAATTGCAGGGAAAGTCCGGGAGGCATTTGCTGTGCTGGCACACTTTCTCCTTCCTAGACAGAGTGGAAAAGCTTTTCCCTGCCGTGTAGGCGACAAGAGACGCATTAGACCGGGATCCGGAGCTGTCCGAAGGTAAGCGCCTGTTGCCGGCCTCTTTCGGCACAAGCCCCCGCTCCGGAGCGCACCGCGGCCGGCAGGATGCTCTCTGCCGGCGAAGGTGCCGCTTCTCCGGCAAGGAAGCCTCAGCCGCTTCTCCTGCACACGGAGAGCGTGCTAGCTGCTGAAACGTGAAGAAAGAAGCTGCAGAAGACTGGCACTGAGCGTGCAGCTTTCCAGCGGAGAGAAAAAGCTACTTGAACACTCTGCAAGCCTTTCCACTCCCAAAAACATGCACATGGAAGGAGCTGCTGCAAAAGCGATGCTGTGCTCGCTGCTGCTCCTCCTGAAGCTCTGGCTGCTAAATCTGAGGCTTTCCTTCCAATTTCAAGCTGCAAAGCACTTGCTGAATTGCAGGGAAAGTCCGGGAGGCATTTGCTGTGCTGGCACACTTTCTCCTTCCTAGACAGAGTGGAAAAGCTTTTCCCTGCCGTGTAGGCGACAAGAGACGCATTAGACAGGGATCCGGAGCTGTCCGAAGGTAAGCGCTTGTTCCCGGCCTCTTTCGGCACAAGCCCCCGCTCCGGAGCGCACCGCGGCCGGCAGGATGCTCTCTGCCGGCGAAGGTGCCGCTTCTCCGGCAAGGAAGCCTCAGCCGCTTCTCCTGCACACGGAGAGCGTGCTAGCTGCTGAAACGTGAAGAAAGAAGCTGCAGAAGACTGGCACTGAGCGTGCAGCTTTCCAGCGGAGAGAAAAAGCTACTTGAACACTCTGCAAGCCTTTCCACTCCCAAAAACATGCACATGGAAGGAGCTGCTGCAAAAGCGATGCTGTGCTCGCTGCTGCTCCTCCTGAAGCTCTGGCTGCTAAATCTGAGGCTTTCCTTCCAATTTCAAGCTGCAAAGCACTTGCTGAATTGCAGGGAAAGTCCGGGAGGCATTTGCTGTGCTGGCACACTTTCTCCTTCCTAGACAGAGTGGAAAAGCTTTTCCCTGCCGTGTAGGCGACAAGAGACGCATTAGACAGGGATCCGGAGCTGTCCGAAGGTAAGCGCCTGTTGCCGGCCTCTTTCGGCACAAGCCCCCGCTCCGGAGCGCACCGCGGCCGGCAGGATGCTCTCTGCCGGCGAAGGTGCCGCTTCTCCGGCAAGGAAGCCTCAGCCGCTTCTCCTGCACACGGAGAGCGTGCTAGCTGCTGAAACGTGAAGAAAGAAGCTGCAGAAGACTGGCACTGAGCGTGCAGCTTTCCAGCGGAGAGAAAAAGCTACTTGAACACTCTGCAAGCCTTTCCACTCCCAAAAACATGCACATGGAAGGAGCTGCTGCAAAAGCGATGCTGTGCTCGCTGCTGCTCCTCCTGAAGCTCTGGCTGCTAAATCTGAGGCTTTCCTTCCAATTTCAAGCTGCAAAGCACTTGCTGAATTGCAGGGAAAGTCCGGGAGGCATTTGCTGTGCTGGCACACTTTCTCCTTCCTAGACAGAGTGGAAAAGCTTTTCCCTGCCGTGTAGGCGACAAGAGACGCATTAGACAGGGATCCGGAGCTGTCCGAAGGTAAGCGCTTGTTCCCGGCCTCGTTCGGCACAAGCCCCCGCTCCGGAGCGCACCGCGGCCGGCAGGATGCTCTCTGCCGGCGAAGGTGCCGCTTCTCCGGCAAGGAAGCCTCAGCCGCTTCTCCTGCACACGGAGAGCGTGCTAGCTGCTGAAACGTGAAGAAAGAAGCTGCAGAAGACTGGCACTGAGCGTGCAGCTTTCCAGCGGAGAGAAAAAGCTACTTGAACACTCTGCAAGCCTTTCCACTCCCAAAAACATGCACATGGAAGGAGCTGCTGCAAAAGCGATGCTGTGCTCGCTGCTGCTCCTCCTGAAGCTCTGGCTGCTAAATCTGAGGCTTTCCTTCCAATTTCAAGCTGCAAAGCACTTGCTGAATTGCAGGGAAAGTCCGGGAGGCATTTGCTGTGCTGGCACACTTTCTCCTTCCTAGACAGAGTGGAAAAGCTTTTCCCTGCCGTGTAGGCGACAGGAGACGCATTAGACGGGCATCCGGAGCTGTCCGAAGGTAAGCGCCTGTTGCCGGCCTCTTTCGGCACAAGCCCCCGCTCCGGAGCGCACCGCGGCCGGCAGGATGCTCTCTGCCGGCGAAGGTGCCGCTTCTCCGGCAAGGAAGCCTCAGCCGCTTCTCCTGCACACGGAGAGCGTGCTAGCTGCTGAAACGTGAAGAAAGAAGCTGCAGAAGACTGGCACTGAGCGTGCAGCTTTCCAGCGGAGAGAAAAAGCTACTTGAACACTCTGCAAGCCTTTCCACTCCCAAAAACATGCACATGGAAGGAGCTGCTGCAAAAGCGATGCTGTGCTCGCTGCTGCTCCTCCTGAAGCTCTGGCTGCTAAATCTGAGGCTTTCCTTCCAATTTCAAGCTGCAAAGCACTTGCTGAATTGCAGGGAAAGTCCGGGAGGCATTTGCTGTGCTGGCACACTTTCTCCTTCCTAGACAGAGTGGAAAAGCTTTTCCCTGCCGTGTAGGCGACAAGAGACGCATTAGACAGGGATCCGGAGCTGTCCGAAGGTAAGCGCTTGTTCCCGGCCTCGTTCGGCACAAGCCCCCGCTCCGGAGCGCACCGCGGCCGGCAGGATGCTCTCTGCCGGCGAAGGTGCCGCTTCTCCGGCAAGGAAGCCTCAGCCGCTTCTCCTGCACACGGAGAGCGTGCTAGCTGCTGAAACGTGAAGAAAGAAGCTGCAGAAGACTGGCACTGAGCGTGCAGCTTTCCAGCGGAGAGAAAAAGCTACTTGAACACTCTGCAAGCCTTTCCACTCCCAAAAACATGCACATGGAAGGAGCTGCTGCAAAAGCGATGCTGTGCTCGCTGCTGCTCGTCCTGAAGCTCTGGCTGCTAAATCTGAGGCTTTCCTTCCAATTTCAAGCTGCAAAGCACTTGCTGAATTGCAGGGAAAGTCCGGGAGGCATTTGCTGTGCTGGCACACTTTCTCCTTCCTAGACAGAGTGGAAAAGCTTTTCCCTGCCGTGTAGGCGACAAGAGACGCATTAGACAGGCATCCGGAGCTGTCCGAAGGTAAGCGCCTGTTGCCGGCCTCTTTCGGCACAAGCCCCCGCTCCGGAGCGCACCGCGGCCGGCAGGATGCTCTCTGCCGGCGAAGGTGCCGCTTCTCCGGCAAGGAAGCCTCAGCCGCTTCTCCTGCACACGGAGAGCGTGCTAGCTGCTGAAACGTGAAGAAAGAAGCTGCAGAAGACTGGCACTGAGCGTGCAGCTTTCCAGCGGAGAGAAAAAGCTACTTGAACACTCTGCAAGCCTTTCCACTCCCAAAAACATGCACATGGAAGGAGCTGCTGCAAAAGCGATGCTGTGCTCGCTGCTGCTCCTCCTGAAGCTCTGGCTGCTAAATCTGAGGCTTTCCTTCCAATTTCAAGCTGCAAAGCACTTGCTGAATTGCAGGGAAAGTCCGGGAGGCATTTGCTGTGCTGGCACACTTTCTCCTTCCTAGACAGAGTGGAAAAGCTTTTCCCTGCCGTGTAGGCGACAAGAGACGCATTAGACAGGGATCCGGAGCTGTCCGAAGGTAAGCGCCTGTTGCCGGCCTCTTTCGGCACAAGCCCCCGCTCCGGAGCGCACCGCGGCCGGCAGGATGCTCTCTGCCGGCGAAGGTGCCGCTTCTCCGGCAAGGAAGCCTCAGCCGCTTCTCCTGCACACGGAGAGCGTGCTAGCTGCTGAAACGTGAAGAAAGAAGCTGCAGAAGACTGGCACTGAGCGTGCAGCTTTCCAGCGGAGAGAAAAAGCTACTTGAACACTCTGCAAGCCTTTCCACTCCCTAAAACATGCACATGGAAGGAGCTGCTGCAAAAGCGATGCTGTGCTCGCTGCTGCTCCTCCTGAAGCTCTGGCTGCTAAATCTGAGGCTTTCCTTCCAATTTCAAGCTGCAAAGCACTTGCTGAATTGCAGGGAAAGTCCGGGAGGCATTTGCTGTGCTGGCACACCTTCTCCTTCCTAGACAGAGTGGAAAAGCTTTTCCCTGCCGTGTAGGCGACAAGAGACGCATTAGACAGGGATCCGGAGCTGTCCGAAGGTAAGCGCTTGTTCCCGGCCTCTTTCGGCACAAGCCCCCGCTCCGGAGCGCACCGCGGCCGGCAGGATGCTCTCTGCCGGCGAAGGTGCCGCTTCTCCGGCAAGGAAGCCTCAGCCGCTTCTCCTGCACACGGAGAGCGTGCTAGCTGCTGAAACGTGAAGAAAGAAGCTGCAGAAGACTGGCACTGAGCGTGCAGCTTTCCAGCGGAGAGAAAAAGCTACTTGAACACTCTGCAAGCCTTTCCACTCCCAAAAACATGCACATGGAAGGAGCTGCTGCAAAAGCGATGCTGTGCTCGCTGCTGCTCCTCCTGAAGCTCTGGCTGCTAAATCTGAGGCTTTCCTTCCAATTTCAAGCTGCAAAGCACTTGCTGAATTGCAGGGAAAGTCCGGGAGGCATTTGCTGTGCTGGCACACTTTCTCCTTCCTAGACAGAGTGGAAAAGCTTTTCCCTGCCGTGTAGGCGACAAGAGACGCATTAGACAGGGATCCGGAGCTGTCCGAAGGTAAGCGCTTGTTCCCGGCCTCGTTCGGCACAAGCCCCCGCTCCGGAGCGCACCGCGGCCGGCAGGATGCTCTCTGCCGGCGAAGGTGCCGCTTCTCCGGCAAGGAAGCCTCAGCCGCTTCTCCTGCACACGGAGAGCGTGCTAGCTGCTGAAACGTGAAGAAAGAAGCTGCAGAAGACTGGCACTGAGCGTGCAGCTTTCCAGCGGAGAGAAAAAGCTACTTGAACACTCTGCAAGCCTTTCCACTCCCAAAAACATGCACATGGAAGGAGCTGCTGCAAAAGCGATGCTGTGCTCGCTGCTGCTCGTCCTGAAGCTCTGGCTGCTAAATCTGAGGCTTTCCTTCCAATTTCAAGCTGCAAAGCACTTGCTGAATTGCAGGGAAAGTCCGGGAGGCATTTGCTGTGCTGGCACACTTTCTCCTTCCTAGACAGAGTGGAAAAGCTTTTCCCTGCCGTGTAGGCGACAAGAGACGCATTAGACAGGCATCCGGAGCTGTCCGAAGGTAAGCGCCTGTTCCCGGCCTCTTTCGGCACAAGCCCCCGCTCCGGAGCGCACCGCGGCCGGCAGGATGCTCTCTGCCGGCGAAGGTGCCGCTTCTCCGGCAAGGAAGCCTCAGCCGCTTCTCCTGCACACGGAGAGCGTGCTAGCTGCTGAAACGTGAAGAAAGAAGCTGCAGAAGACTGGCACTGAGCGTGCAGCTTTCCAGCGGAGAGAAAAAGCTACTTGAACACTCTGCAAGCCTTTCCACTCCCAAAAACATGCACATGGAAGGAGCTGCTGCAAAAGCGATGCTGTGCTCGCTGCTGCTCCTCCTGAAGCTCTGGCTGCTAAATCTGAGGCTTTCCTTCCAATTTCAAGCTGCAAAGCACTTGCTGAATTGCAGGGAAAGTCCGGGAGGCATTTGCTGTGCTGGCACACTTTCTCCTTCCTAGACAGAGTGGAAAAGCTTTTCCCTGCCGTGTAGGCGACAAGAGACGCATTAGACAGGGATCCGGAGCTGTCCGAAGGTAAGCGCCTGTTCCCGGCCTCTTTCGGCACAAGCCCCCGCTCCGGAGCGCACCGCGGCCGGCAGGATGCTCTCTGCCGGCGAAGGTGCCGCTTCTCCGGCAAGGAAGCCTCAGCCGCTTCTCCTGCACACGGAGAGCGTGCTAGCTGCTGAAACGTGAAGAAAGAAGCTGCAGAAGACTGGCACTGAGCGTGCAGCTTTCCAGCGGAGAGAAAAAGCTACTTGAACACTCTGCAAGCCTTTCCACTCCCAAAAACATGCACATGGAAGGAGCTGCTGCAAAAGCGATGCTGTGCTCGCTGCTGCTCCTCCTGAAGCTCTGGCTGCTAAATCTGAGGCTTTCCTTCCAATTTCAAGCTGCAAAGCACTTGCTGAATTGCAGGGAAAGTCCGGGAGGCATTTGCTGTGCTGGCACACCTTCTCCTTCCTAGACAGAGTGGAAAAGCTTTTCCCTGCCGTGTAGGCGACAAGAGACGCATTAGACAGGGATCCGGAGCTGTCCGAAGGTAAGCGCTTGTTCCCGGCCTCTTTCGGCACAAGCCCCCGCTCCGGAGCGCACCGCGGCCGGCAGGATGCTCTCTGCCGGCGAAGGTGCCGCTTCTCCGGCAAGGAAGCCTCAGCCGCTTCTCCTGCACACGGAGAGCGTGCTAGCTGCTGAAACGTGAAGAAAGAAGCTGCAGAAGACTGGCACTGAGCGTGCAGCTTTCCAGCGGAGAGAAAAAGCTACTTGAACACTCTGCAAGCCTTTCCACTCCCAAAAACATGCACATGGAAGGAGCTGCTGCAAAAGCGATGCTGTGCTCGCTGCTGCTCCTCCTGAAGCTCTGGCTGCTAAATCTGAGGCTTTCCTTCCAATTTCAAGCTGCAAAGCACTTGCTGAATTGCAGGGAAAGTCCGGGAGGCATTTGCTGTGCTGGCACACTTTCTCCTTCCTAGACAGAGTGGAAAAGCTTTTCCCTGCCGTGTAGGCGACAAGAGACGCATTAGACCGGGATCCGGAGCTGTCCGAAGGTAAGCGCCTGTTGCCGGCCTCGTTCGGCACAAGCCCCCGCTCCGGAGCGCACCGCGGCCGGCAGGATGCTCTCTGCCGGCGAAGGTGCCGCTTCTCCGGCAAGGAAGCCTCAGCCGCTTCTCCTGCACACGGAGAGCGTGCTAGCTGCTGAAACGTGAAGAAAGAAGCTGCAGAAGACTGGCACTGAGCGTGCAGCTTTCCAGCGGAGAGAAAAAGCTACTTGAACACTCTGCAAGCCTTTCCACTCCCAAAAACATGCACATGGAAGGAGCTGCTGCAAAAGCGATGCTGTGCTCGCTGCTGCTCCTCCTGAAGCTCTGGCTGCTAAATCTGAGGCTTTCCTTCCAATTTCAAGCTGCAAAGCACTTGCTGAATTGCAGGGAAAGTCCGGGAGGCATTTGCTGTGCTGGCACACTTTCTCCTTCCTAGACAGAGTGGAAAAGCTTTTCCCTGCCGTGTAGGCGACAGGAGACGCATTAGACAGGCATCCGGAGCTGTCCGAAGGTAAGCGCCTGTTGCCGGCCTCTTTCGGCACAAGCCCCCGCTCCGGAGCGCACCGCGGCCGGCAGGATGCTCTCTGCCGGCGAAGGTGCCGCTTCTCCGGCAAGGAAGCCTCAGCCGCTTCTCCTGCACACGGAGAGCGTGCTAGCTGCTGAAACGTGAAGAAAGAAGCTGCAGAAGACTGGCACTGAGCGTGCAGCTTTCCAGCGGAGAGAAAAAGCTACTTGAACACTCTGCAAGCCTTTCCACTCCCAAAAACATGCACATGGAAGGAGCTGCTGCAAAAGCGATGCTGTGCTCGCTGCTGCTCCTCCTGAAGCTCTGGCTGCTAAATCTGAGGCTTTCCTTCCAATTTCAAGCTGCAAAGCACTTGCTGAATTGCAGGGAAAGTCCGGGAGGCATTTGCTGTGCTGGCACACTTTCTCCTTCCTAGACAGAGTGGAAAAGCTTTTCCCTGCCGTGTAGGCGACAAGAGACGCATTAGACCGGGATCCGGAGCTGTCCGAAGGTAAGCGCCTGTTGCCGGCCTCGTTCGGCACAAGCCCCCGCTCCGGAGCGCACCGCGGCCGGCAGGATGCTCTCTGCCGGCGAAGGTGCCGCTTCTCCGGCAAGGAAGCCTCAGCCGCTTCTCCTGCACACGGAGAGCGTGCTAGCTGCTGAAACGTGAAGAAAGAAGCTGCAGAAGACTGGCACTGAGCGTGCAGCTTTCCAGCGGAGAGAAAAAGCTACTTGAACACTCTGCAAGCCTTTCCACTCCCAAAAACATGCACATGGAAGGAGCTGCTGCAAAAGCGATGCTGTGCTCGCTGCTGCTCCTCCTGAAGCTCTGGCTGCTAAATCTGAGGCTTTCCTTCCAATTTCAAGCTGCAAAGCACTTGCTGAATTGCAGGGAAAGTCCGGGAGGCATTTGCTGTGCTGGCACACTTTCTCCTTCCTAGACAGAGTGGAAAAGCTTTTCCCTGCCGTGTAGGCGACAAGAGACGCATTAGACAGGGATCCGGAGCTGTCCGAAGGTAAGCGCTTGTTCCCGGCCTCGTTCGGCACAAGCCCCCGCTCCGGAGCGCACCGCGGCCGGCAGGATGCTCTCTGCCGGCGAAGGTGCCGCTTCTCCGGCAAGGAAGCCTCAGCCGCTTCTCCTGCACACGGAGAGCGTGCTAGCTGCTGAAACGTGAAGAAAGAAGCTGCAGAAGACTGGCACTGAGCGTGCAGCTTTCCAGCGGAGAGAAAAAGCTACTTGAACACTCTGCAAGCCTTTCCACTCCCAAAAACATGCACATGGAAGGAGCTGCTGCAAAAGCGATGCTGTGCTCGCTGCTGCTCGTCCTGAAGCTCTGGCTGCTAAATCTGAGGCTTTCCTTCCAATTTCAAGCTGCAAAGCACTTGCTGAATTGCAGGGAAAGTCCGGGAGGCATTTGCTGTGCTGGCACACTTTCTCCTTCCTAGACAGAGTGGAAAAGCTTTTCCCTGCCGTGTAGGCGACAAGAGACGCATTAGACAGGGATCCGGAGCTGTCCGAAGGTAAGCGCCTGTTGCCGGCCTCTTTCGGCACAAGCCCCCGCTCCGGAGCGCACCGCGGCCGGCAGGATGCTCTCTGCCGGCGAAGGTGCCGCTTCTCCGGCAAGGAAGCCTCAGCCGCTTCTCCTGCACACGGAGAGCGTGCTAGCTGCTGAAACGTGAAGAAAGAAGCTGCAGAAGACTGGCACTGAGCGTGCAGCTTTCCAGCGGAGAGAAAAAGCTACTTGAACACTCTGCAAGCCTTTCCACTCCCAAAAACATGCACATGGAAGGAGCTGCTGCAAAAGCGATGCTGTGCTCGCTGCTGCTCCTCCTGAAGCTCTGGCTGCTAAATCTGAGGCTTTCCTTCCAATTTCAAGCTGCAAAGCACTTGCTGAATTGCAGGGAAAGTCCGGGAGGCATTTGCTGTGCTGGCACACTTTCTCCTTCCTAGACAGAGTGGAAAAGCTTTTCCCTGCCGTGTAGGCGACAAGAGACGCATTAGACAGGGATCCGGAGCTGTCCGAAGGTAAGCGCCTGTTGCCGACCTCTTTCGGCACAAGCCCCCGCTCCGGAGCGCACCGCGGCCGGCAGGATGCTCTCTGCCGGCGAAGGTGCCGCTTCTCCGGCAAGGAAGCCTCAGCCGCTTCTCCTGCACACGGAGAGCGTGCTAGCTGCTGAAACGTGAAGAAAGAAGCTGCAGAAGACTGGCACTGAGCGTGCAGCTTTCCAGCGGAGAGAAAAAGCTACTTGAACACTCTGCAAGCCTTTCCACTCCCTAAAACATGCACATGGAAGGAGCTGCTGCAAAAGCGATGCTGTGCTCGCTGCTGCTCCTCCTGAAGCTCTGGCTGCTAAATCTGAGGCTTTCCTTCCAATTTCAAGCTGCAAAGCACTTGCTGAATTGCAGGGAAAGTCCGGGAGGCATTTGCTGTGCTGGCACACCTTCTCCTTCCTAGACAGAGTGGAAAAGCTTTTCCCTGCCGTGTAGGCGACAAGAGACGCATTAGACAGGGATCCGGAGCTGTCCGAAGGTAAGCGCTTGTTCCCGGCCTCTTTCGGCACAAGCCCCCGCTCCGGAGCGCACCGCGGCCGGCAGGATGCTCTCTGCCGGCGAAGGTGCCGCTTCTCCGGCAAGGAAGCCTCAGCCGCTTCTCCTGCACACGGAGAGCGTGCTAGCTGCTGAAACGTGAAGAAAGAAGCTGCAGAAGACTGGCACTGAGCGTGCAGCTTTCCAGCGGAGAGAAAAAGCTACTTGAACACTCTGCAAGCCTTTCCACTCCCAAAAACATGCACATGGAAGGAGCTGCTGCAAAAGCGATGCTGTGCTCGCTGCTGCTCCTCCTGAAGCTCTGGCTGCTAAATCTGAGGCTTTCCTTCCAATTTCAAGCTGCAAAGCACTTGCTGAATTGCAGGGAAAGTCCGGGAGGCATTTGCTGTGCTGGCACACTTTCTCCTTCCTAGACAGAGTGGAAAAGCTTTTCCCTGCCGTGTAGGCGACAAGAGACGCATTAGACCGGGATCCGGAGCTGTCCGAAGGTAAGCGCCTGTTGCCGGCCTCTTTCGGCACAAGCCCCCGCTCCGGAGCGCACCGCGGCCGGCAGGATGCTCTCTGCCGGCGAAGGTGCCGCTTCTCCGGCAAGGAAGCCTCAGCCGCTTCTCCTGCACACGGAGAGCGTGCTAGCTGCTGAAACGTGAAGAAAGAAGCTGCAGAAGACTGGCACTGAGCGTGCAGCTTTCCAGCGGAGAGAAAAAGCTACTTGAACACTCTGCAAGCCTTTCCACTCCCAAAAACATGCACATGGAAGGAGCTGCTGCAAAAGCGATGCTGTGCTCGCTGCTGCTCCTCCTGAAGCTCTGGCTGCTAAATCTGAGGCTTTCCTTCCAATTTCAAGCTGCAAAGCACTTGCTGAATTGCAGGGAAAGTCCGGGAGGCATTTGCTGTGCTGGCACACTTTCTCCTTCCTAGACAGAGTGGAAAAGCTTTTCCCTGCCGTGTAGGCGACAAGAGACGCATTAGACCGGGATCCGGAGCTGTCCGAAGGTAAGCGCCTGTTGCCGGCCTCTTTCGGCACAAGCCCCCGCTCCGGAGCGCACCGCGGCCGGCAGGATGCTCTCTGCCGGCGAAGGTGCCGCTTCTCCGGCAAGGAAGCCTCAGCCGCTTCTCCTGCACACGGAGAGCGTGCTAGCTGCTGAAACGTGAAGAAAGAAGCTGCAGAAGACTGGCACTGAGCGTGCAGCTTTCCAGCGGAGAGAAAAAGCTACTTGAACACTCTGCAAGCCTTTCCACTCCCAAAAACATGCACATGGAAGGAGCTGCTGCAAAAGCGATGCTGTGCTCGCTGCTGCTCCTCCTGAAGCTCTGGCTGCTAAATCTGAGGCTTTCCTTCCAATTTCAAGCTGCAAAGCACTTGCTGAATTGCAGGGAAAGTCCGGGAGGCATTTGCTGTGCTGGCACACTTTCTCCTTCCTAGACAGAGTGGAAAAGCTTTTCCCTGCCGTGTAGGCGACAAGAGACGCATTAGACAGGGATCCGGAGCTGTCCGAAGGTAAGCGCTTGTTCCCGGCCTCGTTCGGCACAAGCCCCCGCTCCGGAGCGCACCGCGGCCGGCAGGATGCTCTCTGCCGGCGAAGGTGCCGCTTCTCCGGCAAGGAAGCCTCAGCCGCTTCTCCTGCACACGGAGAGCGTGCTAGCTGCTGAAACGTGAAGAAAGAAGCTGCAGAAGACTGGCACTGAGCGTGCAGCTTTCCAGCGGAGAGAAAAAGCTACTTGAACACTCTGCAAGCCTTTCCACTCCCAAAAACATGCACATGGAAGGAGCTGCTGCAAAAGCGATGCTGTGCTCGCTGCTGCTCCTCCTGAAGCTCTGGCTGCTAAATCTGAGGCTTTCCTTCCAATTTCAAGCTGCAAAGCACTTGCTGAATTGCAGGGAAAGTCCGGGAGGCATTTGCTGTGCTGGCACACTTTCTCCTTCCTAGACAGAGTGGAAAAGCTTTTCCCTGCCGTGTAGGCGACAAGAGACGCATTAGACAGGCATCCGGAGCTGTCCGAAGGTAAGCGCCTGTTCCCGGCCTCTTTCGGCACAAGCCCCCGCTCCGGAGCGCACCGCGGCCGGCAGGATGCTCTCTGCCGGCGAAGGTGCCGCTTCTCCGGCAAGGAAGCCTCAGCCGCTTCTCCTGCACACGGAGAGCGTGCTAGCTGCTGAAACGTGAAGAAAGAAGCTGCAGAAGACTGGCACTGAGCGTGCAGCTTTCCAGCGGAGAGAAAAAGCTACTTGAACACTCTGCAAGCCTTTCCACTCCCAAAAACATGCACATGGAAGGAGCTGCTGCAAAAGCGATGCTGTGCTCGCTGCTGCTCCTCCTGAAGCTCTGGCTGCTAAATCTGAGGCTTTCCTTCCAATTTCAAGCTGCAAAGCACTTGCTGAATTGCAGGGAAAGTCCGGGAGGCATTTGCTGTGCTGGCACACTTTCTCCTTCCTAGACAGAGTGGAAAAGCTTTTCCCTGCCGTGTAGGCGACAAGAGACGCATTAGACAGGGATCCGGAGCTGTCCGAAGGTAAGCGCCTGTTCCCGGCCTCTTTCGGCACAAGCCCCCGCTCCGGAGCGCACCGCGGCCGGCAGGATGCTCTCTGCCGGCGAAGGTGCCGCTTCTCCGGCAAGGAAGCCTCAGCCGCTTCTCCTGCACACGGAGAGCGTGCTAGCTGCTGAAACGTGAAGAAAGAAGCTGCAGAAGACTGGCACTGAGCGTGCAGCTTTCCAGCGGAGAGAAAAAGCTACTTGAACACTCTGCAAGCCTTTCCACTCCCAAAAACATGCACATGGAAGGAGCTGCTGCAAAAGCGATGCTGTGCTCGCTGCTGCTCCTCCTGAAGCTCTGGCTGCTAAATCTGAGGCTTTCCTTCCAATTTCAAGCTGCAAAGCACTTGCTGAATTGCAGGGAAAGTCCGGGAGGCATTTGCTGTGCTGGCACACCTTCTCCTTCCTAGACAGAGTGGAAAAGCTTTTCCCTGCCGTGTAGGCGACAAGAGACGCATTAGACAGGGATCCGGAGCTGTCCGAAGGTAAGCGCCTGTTGCCGGCCTCTTTCGGCACAAGCCCCCGCTCCGGAGCGCACCGCGGCCGGCAGGATGCTCTCTGCCGGCGAAGGTGCCGCTTCTCCGGCAAGGAAGCCTCAGCCGCTTCTCCTGCACACGGAGAGCGTGCTAGCTGCTGAAACGTGAAGAAAGAAGCTGCAGAAGACTGGCACTGAGCGTGCAGCTTTCCAGCGGAGAGAAAAAGCTACTTGAACACTCTGCAAGCCTTTCCACTCCCTAAAACATGCACATGGAAGGAGCTGCTGCAAAAGCGATGCTGTGCTCGCTGCTGCTCCTCCTGAAGCTCTGGC
The DNA here is from genome assembly GCF_963513975.1 of Fringilla coelebs. Classification (NCBI taxonomy): domain Eukaryota; kingdom Metazoa; phylum Chordata; class Aves; order Passeriformes; family Fringillidae; genus Fringilla; species Fringilla coelebs. The sequence continues at coordinate 104,129 of NW_028167300.1, read as the reverse complement.
TGCTAAATCTGAGGCTTTCCTTCCAATTTCAAGCTGCAAAGCACTTGCTGAATTGCAGGGAAAGTCCGGGAGGCATTTGCTGTGCTGGCACACCTTCTCCTTCCTAGACAGAGTGGAAAAGCTTTTCCCTGCCGTGTAGGCGACAAGAGACGCATTAGACAGGGATCCGGAGCTGTCCGAAGGTAAGCGCTTGTTCCCGGCCTCTTTCGGCACAAGCCCCCGCTCCGGAGCGCACCGCGGCCGGCAGGATGCTCTCTGCCGGCGAAGGTGCCGCTTCTCCGGCAAGGAAGCCTCAGCCGCTTCTCCTGCACACGGAGAGCGTGCTAGCTGCTGAAACGTGAAGAAAGAAGCTGCAGAAGACTGGCACTGAGCGTGCAGCTTTCCAGCGGAGAGAAAAAGCTACTTGAACACTCTGCAAGCCTTTCCACTCCCAAAAACATGCACATGGAAGGAGCTGCTGCAAAAGCGATGCTGTGCTCGCTGCTGCTCCTCCTGAAGCTCTGGCTGCTAAATCTGAGGCTTTCCTTCCAATTTCAAGCTGCAAAGCACTTGCTGAATTGCAGGGAAAGTCCGGGAGGCATTTGCTGTGCTGGCACACTTTCTCCTTCCTAGACAGAGTGGAAAAGCTTTTCCCTGCCGTGTAGGCGACAAGAGACGCATTAGACCGGGATCCGGAGCTGTCCGAAGGTAAGCGCCTGTTGCCGGCCTCTTTCGGCACAAGCCCCCGCTCCGGAGCGCACCGCGGCCGGCAGGATGCTCTCTGCCGGCGAAGGTGCCGCTTCTCCGGCAAGGAAGCCTCAGCCGCTTCTCCTGCACACGGAGAGCGTGCTAGCTGCTGAAACGTGAAGAAAGAAGCTGCAGAAGACTGGCACTGAGCGTGCAGCTTTCCAGCGGAGAGAAAAAGCTACTTGAACACTCTGCAAGCCTTTCCACTCCCAAAAACATGCACATGGAAGGAGCTGCTGCAAAAGCGATGCTGTGCTCGCTGCTGCTCCTCCTGAAGCTCTGGCTGCTAAATCTGAGGCTTTCCTTCCAATTTCAAGCTGCAAAGCACTTGCTGAATTGCAGGGAAAGTCCGGGAGGCATTTGCTGTGCTGGCACACTTTCTCCTTCCTAGACAGAGTGGAAAAGCTTTTCCCTGCCGTGTAGGCGACAAGAGACGCATTAGACAGGGATCCGGAGCTGTCCGAAGGTAAGCGCTTGTTCCCGGCCTCGTTCGGCACAAGCCCCCGCTCCGGAGCGCACCGCGGCCGGCAGGATGCTCTCTGCCGGCGAAGGTGCCGCTTCTCCGGCAAGGAAGCCTCAGCCGCTTCTCCTGCACACGGAGAGCGTGCTAGCTGCTGAAACGTGAAGAAAGAAGCTGCAGAAGACTGGCACTGAGCGTGCAGCTTTCCAGCGGAGAGAAAAAGCTACTTGAACACTCTGCAAGCCTTTCCACTCCCAAAAACATGCACATGGAAGGAGCTGCTGCAAAAGCGATGCTGTGCTCGCTGCTGCTCGTCCTGAAGCTCTGGCTGCTAAATCTGAGGCTTTCCTTCCAATTTCAAGCTGCAAAGCACTTGCTGAATTGCAGGGAAAGTCCGGGAGGCATTTGCTGTGCTGGCACACTTTCTCCTTCCTAGACAGAGTGGAAAAGCTTTTCCCTGCCGTGTAGGCGACAAGAGACGCATTAGACAGGCATCCGGAGCTGTCCGAAGGTAAGCGCCTGTTGCCGGCCTCTTTCGGCACAAGCCCCCGCTCCGGAGCGCACCGCGGCCGGCAGGATGCTCTCTGCCGGCGAAGGTGCCGCTTCTCCGGCAAGGAAGCCTCAGCCGCTTCTCCTGCACACGGAGAGCGTGCTAGCTGCTGAAACGTGAAGAAAGAAGCTGCAGAAGACTGGCACTGAGCGTGCAGCTTTCCAGCGGAGAGAAAAAGCTACTTGAACACTCTGCAAGCCTTTCCACTCCCAAAAACATGCACATGGAAGGAGCTGCTGCAAAAGCGATGCTGTGCTCGCTGCTGCTCCTCCTGAAGCTCTGGCTGCTAAATCTGAGGCTTTCCTTCCAATTTCAAGCTGCAAAGCACTTGCTGAATTGCAGGGAAAGTCCGGGAGGCATTTGCTGTGCTGGCACACTTTCTCCTTCCTAGACAGAGTGGAAAAGCTTTTCCCTGCCGTGTAGGCGACAAGAGACGCATTAGACAGGGATCCGGAGCTGTCTGAAGGTAAGCGCCTGTTCCCGGCCTCTTTCGGCACAAGCCCCCGCTCCGGAGCGCACCGCGGCCGGCAGGATGCTCTCTGCCGGCGAAGGTGCCGCTTCTCCGGCAAGGAAGCCTCAGCCGCTTCTCCTGCACACGGAGAGCGTGCTAGCTGCTGAAACGTGAAGAAAGAAGCTGCAGAAGACTGGCACTGAGCGTGCAGCTTTCCAGCGGAGAGAAAAAGCTACTTGAACACTCTGCAAGCCTTTCCACTCCCAAAAACATGCACATGGAAGGAGCTGCTGCAAAAGCGATGCTGTGCTCGCTGCTGCTCCTCCTGAAGCTCTGGCTGCTAAATCTGAGGCTTTCCTTCCAATTTCAAGCTGCAAAGCACTTGCTGAATTGCAGGGAAAGTCCGGGAGGCATTTGCTGTGCTGGCACACCTTCTCCTTCCTAGACAGAGTGGAAAAGCTTTTCCCTGCCGTGTAGGCGACAAGAGACGCATTAGACAGGGATCCGGAGCTGTCCGAAGGTAAGCGCTTGTTCCCGGCCTCTTTCGGCACAAGCCCCCGCTCCGGAGCGCACCGCGGCCGGCAGGATGCTCTCTGCCGGCGAAGGTGCCGCTTCTCCGGCAAGGAAGCCTCAGCCGCTTCTCCTGCACACGGAGAGCGTGCTAGCTGCTGAAACGTGAAGAAAGAAGCTGCAGAAGACTGGCACTGAGCGTGCAGCTTTCCAGCGGAGAGAAAAAGCTACTTGAACACTCTGCAAGCCTTTCCACTCCCAAAAACATGCACATGGAAGGAGCTGCTGCAAAAGCGATGCTGTGCTCGCTGCTGCTCCTCCTGAAGCTCTGGCTGCTAAATCTGAGGCTTTCCTTCCAATTTCAAGCTGCAAAGCACTTGCTGAATTGCAGGGAAAGTCCGGGAGGCATTTGCTGTGCTGGCACACTTTCTCCTTCCTAGACAGAGTGGAAAAGCTTTTCCCTGCCGTGTAGGCGACAAGAGACGCATTAGACCGGGATCCGGAGCTGTCCGAAGGTAAGCGCCTGTTGCCGGCCTCGTTCGGCACAAGCCCCCGCTCCGGAGCGCACCGCGGCCGGCAGGATGCTCTCTGCCGGCGAAGGTGCCGCTTCTCCGGCAAGGAAGCCTCAGCCGCTTCTCCTGCACACGGAGAGCGTGCTAGCTGCTGAAACGTGAAGAAAGAAGCTGCAGAACACTGGCACTGAGCGTGCAGCTTTCCAGCGGAGAGAAAAAGCTACTTGAACACTCTGCAAGCCTTTCCACTCCCAAAAACATGCACATGGAAGGAGCTGCTGCAAAAGCGATGCTGTGCTCGCTGCTGCTCCTCCTGAAGCTCTGGCTGCTAAATCTGAGGCTTTCCTTCCAATTTCAAGCTGCAAAGCACTTGCTGAATTGCAGGGAAAGTCCGGGAGGCATTTGCTGTGCTGGCACACTTTCTCCTTCCTAGACAGAGTGGAAAAGCTTTTCTCTGCCGTGTAGGCGACAAGAGACGCATTAGACAGGGATCCGGAGCTGTCCGAAGGTAAGCGCCTGTTGCCGGCCTCTTTCGGCACAAGCCCCCGCTCCGGAGCGCACCGCGGCCGGCAGGATGCTCTCTGCCGGCGAAGGTGCCGCTTCTCCGGCAAGGAAGCCTCAGCCGCTTCTCCTGCACACGGAGAGCGTGCTAGCTGCTGAAACGTGAAGAAAGAAGCTGCAGAAGACTGGCACTGAGCGTGCAGCTTTCCAGCGGAGAGAAAAAGCTACTTGAACACTCTGCAAGCCTTTCCACTCCCAAAAACATGCACATGGAAGGAGCTGCTGCAAAAGCGATGCTGTGCTCGCTGCTGCTCCTCCTGAAGCTCTGGCTGCTAAATCTGAGGCTTTCCTTCCAATTTCAAGCTGCAAAGCACTTGCTGAATTGCAGGGAAAGTCCGGGAGGCATTTGCTGTGCTGGCACACCTTCTCCTTCCTAGACAGAGTGGAAAAGCTTTTCCCTGCCGTGTAGGCGACAAGAGACGCATTAGACAGGGATCCGGAGCTGTCCGAAGGTAAGCGCTTGTTCCCGGCCTCTTTCGGCACAAGCCCCCGCTCCGGAGCGCACCGCGGCCGGCAGGATGCTCTCTGCCGGCGAAGGTGCCGCTTCTCCGGCAAGGAAGCCTCAGCCGCTTCTCCTGCACACGGAGAGCGTGCTAGCTGCTGAAACGTGAAGAAAGAAGCTGCAGAAGACTGGCACTGAGCGTGCAGCTTTCCAGCGGAGAGAAAAAGCTACTTGAACACTCTGCAAGCCTTTCCACTCCCAAAAACATGCACATGGAAGGAGCTGCTGCAAAAGCGATGCTGTGCTCGCTGCTGCTCCTCCTGAAGCTCTGGCTGCTAAATCTGAGGCTTTCCTTCCAATTTCAAGCTGCAAAGCACTTGCTGAATTGCAGGGAAAGTCCGGGAGGCATTTGCTGTGCTGGCACACTTTCTCCTTCCTAGACAGAGTGGAAAAGCTTTTCTCTGCCGTGTAGGCGACAAGAGACGCATTAGACAGGGATCCGGAGCTGTCCGAAGGTAAGCGCCTGTTGCCGGCCTCTTTCGGCACAAGCCCCCGCTCCGGAGCGCACCGCGGCCGGCAGGATGCTCTCTGCCGGCGAAGGTGCCGCTTCTCCGGCAAGGAAGCCTCAGCCGCTTCTCCTGCACACGGAGAGCGTGCTAGCTGCTGAAACGTGAAGAAAGAAGCTGCAGAAGACTGGCACTGAGCGTGCAGCTTTCCAGCGGAGAGAAAAAGCTACTTGAACACTCTGCAAGCCTTTCCACTCCCAAAAACATGCACATGGAAGGAGCTGCTGCAAAAGCGATGCTGTGCTCGCTGCTGCTCCTCCTGAAGCTCTGGCTGCTAAATCTGAGGCTTTCCTTCCAATTTCAAGCTGCAAAGCACTTGCTGAATTGCAGGGAAAGTCCGGGAGGCATTTGCTGTGCTGGCACACCTTCTCCTTCCTAGACAGAGTGGAAAAGCTTTTCCCTGCCGTGTAGGCGACAAGAGACGCATTAGACAGGGATCCGGAGCTGTCCGAAGGTAAGCGCTTGTTCCCGGCCTCTTTCGGCACAAGCCCCCGCTCCGGAGCGCACCGCGGCCGGCAGGATGCTCTCTGCCGGCGAAGGTGCCGCTTCTCCGGCAAGGAAGCTTCAGCCGCTTCTCCTGCACACGGAGAGCGTGCTAGCTGCTGAAACGTGAAGAAAGAAGCTGCAGAAGACTGGCACTGAGCGTGCAGCTTTCCAGCGGAGAGAAAAAGCTACTTGAACACTCTGCAAGCCTTTCCACTCCCAAAAACATGCACATGGAAGGAGCTGCTGCAAAAGCGATGCTGTGCTCGCTGCTGCTCCTCCTGAAGCTCTGGCTGCTAAATCTGAGGCTTTCCTTCCAATTTCAAGCTGCAAAGCACTTGCTGAATTGCAGGGAAAGTCCGGGAGGCATTTGCTGTGCTGGCACACTTTCTCCTTCCTAGACAGAGTGGAAAAGCTTTTCCCTGCCGTGTAGGCGACAAGAGACGCATTACACCGGGATCCGGAGCTGTCCGAAGGTAAGCGCTTGTTCCCGGCCTCGTTCGGCACAAGCCCCCGCTCCGGAGCGCACCGCGGCCGGCAGGATGCTCTCTGCCGGCGAAGGTGCCGCTTCTCCGGCAAGGAAGCCTCAGCCGCTTCTCCTGCACACGGAGAGCGTGCTAGCTGCTGAAACGTGAAGAAAGAAGCTGCAGAAGACTGGCACTGAGCGTGCAGCTTTCCAGCGGAGAGAAAAAGCTACTTGAACACTCTGCAAGCCTTTCCACTCCCAAAAACATGCACATGGAAGGAGCTGCTGCAAAAGCGATGCTGTGCTCGCTGCTGCTCCTCCTGAAGCTCTGGCTGCTAAATCTGAGGCTTTCCTTCCAATTTCAAGCTGCAAAGCACTTGCTGAATTGCAGGGAAAGTCCGGGAGGCATTTGCTGTGCTGGCACACTTTCTCCTTCCTAGACAGAGTGGAAAAGCTTTTCCCTGCCGTGTAGGCGACAAGAGACGCATTAGACAGGGATCCGGAGCTGTCCGAAGGTAAGCGCCTGTTCCCGGCCTCTTTCGGCACAAGCCCCCGCTCCGGAGCGCACCGCGGCCGGCAGGATGCTCTCTGCCGGCGAAGGTGCCGCTTCTCCGGCAAGGAAGCCTCAGCCGCTTCTCCTGCACACGGAGAGCGTGCTAGCTGCTGAAACGTGAAGAAAGAAGCTGCAGAAGACTGGCACTGAGCGTGCAGCTTTCCAGCGGAGAGAAAAAGCTACTTGAACACTCTGCAAGCCTTTCCACTCCCAAAAACATGCACATGGAAGGAGCTGCTGCAAAAGCGATGCTGTGCTCGCTGCTGCTCCTCCTGAAGCTCTGGCTGCTAAATCTGAGGCTTTCCTTCCAATTTCAAGCTGCAAAGCACTTGCTGAATTGCAGGGAAAGTCCGGGAGGCATTTGCTGTGCTGGCACACTTTCTCCTTCCTAGACAGAGTGGAAAAGCTTTTCCCTGCCGTGTAGGCGACAGGAGACGCATTAGACGGGCATTCGGAGCTGTCCGAAGGTAAGCGCCTGTTGCCGGCCTCTTTCGGCACAAGCCCCCGCTCCGGAGCGCACCGCGGCCGGCAGGATGCTCTCTGCCGGCGAAGGTGCCGCTTCTCCGGCAAGGAAGCCTCAGCCGCTTCTCCTGCACACGGAGAGCGTGCTAGCTGCTGAAACGTGAAGAAAGAAGCTGCAGAAGACTGGCACTGAGCGTGCAGCTTTCCAGCGGAGAGAAAAAGCTACTTGAACACTCTGCAAGCCTTTCCACTCCCAAAAACATGCACATGGAAGGAGCTGCTGCAAAAGCGATGCTGTGCTCGCTGCTGCTCCTCCTGAAGCTCTGGCTGCTAAATCTGAGGCTTTCCTTCCAATTTCAAGCTGCAAAGCACTTGCTGAATTGCAGGGAAAGTCCGGGAGGCATTTGCTGTGCTGGCACACTTTCTCCTTCCTAGACAGAGTGGAAAAGCTTTTCCCTGCCGTGTAGGCGACAGGAGACGCATTAGACAGGGATCCGGAGCTGTCCGAAGGTAAGCGCCTGTTGCCGGCCTCTTTCGGCACAAGCCCCCGCTCCGGAGCGCACCGCGGCCGGCAGGATGCTCTCTGCCGGCGAAGGTGCCGCTTCTCCGGCAAGGAAGCCTCAGCCGCTTCTCCTGCACACGGAGAGCGTGCTAGCTGCTGAAACGTGAAGAAAGAAGCTGCAGAAGACTGGCACTGAGCGTGCAGCTTTCCAGCGGAGAGAAAAAGCTACTTGAACACTCTGCAAGCCTTTCCACTCCCAAAAACATGCACATGGAAGGAGCTGCTGCAAAAGCGATGCTGTGCTCGCTGCTGCTCCTCCTGAAGCTCTGGCTGCTAAATCTGAGGCTTTCCTTCCAATTTCAAGCTGCAAAGCACTTGCTGAATTGCAGGGAAAGTCCGGGAGGCATTTGCTGTGCTGGCACACTTTCTCCTTCCTAGACAGAGTGGAAAAGCTTTTCCCTGCCGTGTAGGCGACAAGAGACGCATTAGACAGGGATCCGGAGCTGTCCGAAGGTAAGCGCCTGTTCCCGGCCTCTTTCGGCACAAGCCCCCGCTCCGGAGCGCACCGCGGCCGGCAGGATGCTCTCTGCCGGCGAAGGTGCCGCTTCTCCGGCAAGGAAGCCTCAGCCGCTTCTCCTGCACACGGAGAGCGTGCTAGCTGCTGAAACGTGAAGAAAGAAGCTGCAGAAGACTGGCACTGAGCGTGCAGCTTTCCAGCGGAGAGAAAAAGCTACTTGAACACTCTGCAAGCCTTTCCACTCCCAAAAACATGCACATGGAAGGAGCTGCTGCAAAAGCGATGCTGTGCTCGCTGCTGCTCCTCCTGAAGCTCTGGCTGCTAAATCTGAGGCTTTCCTTCCAATTTCAAGCTGCAAAGCACTTGCTGAATTGCAGGGAAAGTCCGGGAGGCATTTGCTGTGCTGGCACACTTTCTCCTTCCTAGACAGAGTGGAAAAGCTTTTCCCTGCCGTGTAGGCGACAGGAGACGCATTAGACGGGCATTCGGAGCTGTCCGAAGGTAAGCGCCTGTTGCCGGCCTCTTTCGGCACAAGCCCCCGCTCCGGAGCGCACCGCGGCCGGCAGGATGCTCTCTGCCGGCGAAGGTGCCGCTTCTCCGGCAAGGAAGCCTCAGCCGCTTCTCCTGCACACGGAGAGCGTGCTAGCTGCTGAAACGTGAAGAAAGAAGCTGCAGAAGACTGGCACTGAGCGTGCAGCTTTCCAGCGGAGAGAAAAAGCTACTTGAACACTCTGCAAGCCTTTCCACTCCCAAAAACATGCACATGGAAGGAGCTGCTGCAAAAGCGATGCTGTGCTCGCTGCTGCTCCTCCTGAAGCTCTGGCTGCTAAATCTGAGGCTTTCCTTCCAATTTCAAGCTGCAAAGCACTTGCTGAATTGCAGGGAAAGTCCGGGAGGCATTTGCTGTGCTGGCACACTTTCTCCTTCCTAGACAGAGTGGAAAAGCTTTTCCCTGCCGTGTAGGCGACAGGAGACGCATTAGACAGGCATCCGGAGCTGTCCGAAGGTAAGCGCCTGTTGCCGGCCTCTTTCGGCACAAGCCCCCGCTCCGGAGCGCACCGCGGCCGGCAGGATGCTCTCTGCCGGCGAAGGTGCCGCTTCTCCGGCAAGGAAGCCTCAGCCGCTTCTCCTGCACACGGAGAGCGTGCTAGCTGCTGAAACGTGAAGAAAGAAGCTGCAGAAGACTGGCACTGAGCGTGCAGCTTTCCAGCGGAGAGAAAAAGCTACTTGAACACTCTGCAAGCCTTTCCACTCCCAAAAACATGCACATGGAAGGAGCTGCTGCAAAAGCGATGCTGTGCTCGCTGCTGCTCCTCCTGAAGCTCTGGCTGCTAAATCTGAGGCTTTCCTTCCAATTTCAAGCTGCAAAGCACTTGCTGAATTGCAGGGAAAGTCCGGGAGGCATTTGCTGTGCTGGCACACTTTCTCCTTCCTAGACAGAGTGGAAAAGCTTTTCCCTGCCGTGTAGGCGACAGGAGACGCATTAGACGGGCATTCGGAGCTGTCCGAAGGTAAGCGCCTGTTGCCGGCCTCTTTCGGCACAAGCCCCCGCTCCGGAGCGCACCGCGGCCGGCAGGATGCTCTCTGCCGGCGAAGGTGCCGCTTCTCCGGCAAGGAAGCCTCAGCCGCTTCTCCTGCACACGGAGAGCGTGCTAGCTGCTGAAACGTGAAGAAAGAAGCTGCAGAAGACTGGCACTGAGCGTGCAGCTTTCCAGCGGAGAGAAAAAGCTACTTGAACACTCTGCAAGCCTTTCCACTCCCAAAAACATGCACATGGAAGGAGCTGCTGCAAAAGCGATGCTGTGCTCGCTGCTGCTCCTCCTGAAGCTCTGGCTGCTAAATCTGAGGCTTTCCTTCCAATTTCAAGCTGCAAAGCACTTGCTGAATTGCAGGGAAAGTCCGGGAGGCATTTGCTGTGCTGGCACACTTTCTCCTTCCTAGACAGAGTGGAAAAGCTTTTCCCTGCCGTGTAGGCGACAGGAGACGCATTAGACAGGCATCCGGAGCTGTCCGAAGGTAAGCGCCTGTTGCCGGCCTCTTTCGGCACAAGCCCCCGCTCCGGAGCGCACCGCGGCCGGCAGGATGCTCTCTGCCGGCGAAGGTGCTGCTTCTCCGGCAAGGAAGCCTCAGCCGCTTCTCCTGCACACGGAGAGCGTGCTAGCTGCTGAAACGTGAAGAAAGAAGCTGCAGAACACTGGCACTGAGCGTGCAGCTTTCCAGCGGAGAGAAAAAGCTACTTGAACACTCTGCAAGCCTTTCCACTCCCAAAAACATGCACATGGAAGGAGCTGCTGCAAAAGCGATGCTGTGCTCGCTGCTGCTCCTCCTGAAGCTCTGGCTGCTAAATCTGAGGCTTTCCTTCCAATTTCAAGCTGCAAAGCACTTGCTGAATTGCAGGGAAAGTCCGGGAGGCATTTGCTGTGCTGGCACACTTTCTCCTTCCTAGACAGAGTGGAAAAGCTTTTCCCTGCCGTGTAGGCGACAAGAGACGCATTAGACCGGGATCCGGAGCTGTCCGAAGGTAAGCGCTTGTTCCCGGCCTCTTTCGGCACAAGCCCCCGCTCCGGAGCGCACCGCGGCCGGCAGGATGCTCTCTGCCGGCGAAGGTGCCGCTTCTCCGGCAAGGAAGCCTCAGCCGCTTCTCCTGCACACGGAGAGCGTGCTAGCTGCTGAAACGTGAAGAAAGAAGCTGCAGAAGACTGGCACTGAGCGTGCAGCTTTCCAGCGGAGAGAAAAAGCTACTTGAACACTCTGCAAGCCTTTCCACTCCCAAAAACATGCACATGGAAGGAGCTGCTGCAAAAGCGATGCTGTGCTCGCTGCTGCTCCTCCTGAAGCTCTGGCTGCTAAATCTGAGGCTTTCCTTCCAATTTCAAGCTGCAAAGCACTTGCTGAATTGCAGGGAAAGTCCGGGAGGCATTTGCTGTGCTGGCACACTTTCTCCTTCCTAGACAGAGTGGAAAAGCTTTTCCCTGCCGTGTAGGCGACAAGAGACGCATTAGACAGGGATCCGGAGCTGTCCGAAGGTAAGCGCTTGTTCCCGGCCTCGTTCGGCACAAGCCCCCGCTCCGGAGCGCACCGCGGCCGGCAGGATGCTCTCTGCCGGCGAAGGTGCCGCTTCTCCGGCAAGGAAGCCTCAGCCGCTTCTCCTGCACACGGAGAGCGTGCTAGCTGCTGAAACGTGAAGAAAGAAGCTGCAGAAGACTGGCACTGAGCGTGCAGCTTTCCAGCGGAGAGAAAAAGCTACTTGAACACTCTGCAAGCCTTTCCACTCCCAAAAACATGCACATGGAAGGAGCTGCTGCAAAAGCGATGCTGTGCTCGCTGCTGCTCGTCCTGAAGCTCTGGCTGCTAAATCTGAGGCTTTCCTTCCAATTTCAAGCTGCAAAGCACTTGCTGAATTGCAGGGAAAGTCCGGGAGGCATTTGCTGTGCTGGCACACTTTCTCCTTCCTAGACAGAGTGGAAAAGCTTTTCCCTGCCGTGTAGGCGACAAGAGACGCATTAGACAGGGATCCGGAGCTGTCCGAAGGTAAGCGCCTGTTGCCGGCCTCTTTCGGCACAAGCCCCCGCTCCGGAGCGCACCGCGGCCGGCAGGATGCTCTCTGCCGGCGAAGGTGCCGCTTCTCCGGCAAGGAAGCCTCAGCCGCTTCTCCTGCACACGGAGAGCGTGCTAGCTGCTGAAACGTGAAGAAAGAAGCTGCAGAAGACTGGCACTGAGCGTGCAGCTTTCCAGCGGAGAGAAAAAGCTACTTGAACACTCTGCAAGCCTTTCCACTCCCAAAAACATGCACATGGAAGGAGCTGCTGCAAAAGCGATGCTGTGCTCGCTGCTGCTCCTCCTGAAGCTCTGGCTGCTAAATCTGAGGCTTTCCTTCCAATTTCAAGCTGCAAAGCACTTGCTGAATTGCAGGGAAAGTCCGGGAGGCATTTGCTGTGCTGGCACACCTTCTCCTTCCTAGACAGAGTGGAAAAGCTTTTCCCTGCCGTGTAGGCGACAAGAGACGCATTAGACAGGGATCCGGAGCTGTCCGAAGGTAAGCGCTTGTTCCCGGCCTCTTTCGGCACAAGCCCCCGCTCCGGAGCGCACCGCGGCCGGCAGGATGCTCTCTGCCGGCGAAGGTGCCGCTTCTCCGGCAAGGAAGCCTCAGCCGCTTCTCCTGCACACGGAGAGCGTGCTAGCTGCTGAAACGTGAAGAAAGAAGCTGCAGAAGACTGGCACTGAGCGTGCAGCTTTCCAGCGGAGAGAAAAAGCTACTTGAACACTCTGCAAGCCTTTCCACTCCCAAAAACATGCACATGGAAGGAGCTGCTGCAAAAGCGATGCTGTGCTCGCTGCTGCTCCTCCTGAAGCTCTGGCTGCTAAATCTGAGGCTTTCCTTCCAATTTCAAGCTGCAAAGCACTTGCTGAATTGCAGGGAAAGTCCGGGAGGCATTTGCTGTGCTGGCACACTTTCTCCTTCCTAGACAGAGTGGAAAAGCTTTTCCCTGCCGTGTAGGCGACAAGAGACGCATTAGACCGGGATCCGGAGCTGTCCGAAGGTAAGCGCCTGTTGCCGGCCTCGTTCGGCACAAGCCCCCGCTCCGGAGCGCACCGCGGCCGGCAGGATGCTCTCTGCCGGCGAAGGTGCCGCTTCTCCGGCAAGGAAGCCTCAGCCGCTTCTCCTGCACACGGAGAGCGTGCTAGCTGCTGAAACGTGAAGAAAGAAGCTGCAGAAGACTGGCACTGAGCGTGCAGCTTTCCAGCGGAGAGAAAAAGCTACTTGAACACTCTGCAAGCCTTTCCACTCCCAAAAACATGCACATGGAAGGAGCTGCTGCAAAAGCGATGCTGTGCTCGCTGCTGCTCCTCCTGAAGCTCTGGCTGCTAAATCTGAGGCTTTCCTTCCAATTTCAAGCTGCAAAGCACTTGCTGAATTGCAGGGAAAGTCCGGGAGGCATTTGCTGTGCTGGCACACTTTCTCCTTCCTAGACAGAGTGGAAAAGCTTTTCTCTGCCGTGTAGGCGACAAGAGACGCATTAGACAGGGATCCGGAGCTGTCCGAAGGTAAGCGCCTGTTGCCGGCCTCTTTCGGCACAAGCCCCCGCTCCGGAGCGCACCGCGGCCGGCAGGATGCTCTCTGCCGGCGAAGGTGCCGCTTCTCCGGCAAGGAAGCCTCAGCCGCTTCTCCTGCACACGGAGAGCGTGCTAGCTGCTGAAACGTGAAGAAAGAAGCTGCAGAAGACTGGCACTGAGCGTGCAGCTTTCCAGCGGAGAGAAAAAGCTACTTGAACACTCTGCAAGCCTTTCCACTCCCAAAAACATGCACATGGAAGGAGCTGCTGCAAAAGCGATGCTGTGCTCGCTGCTGCTCCTCCTGAAGCTCTGGCTGCTAAATCTGAGGCTTGCCTTCCAATTTCAAGCTGCAAAGCACTTGCTGAATTGCAGGGAAAGTCCGGGAGGCATTTGCTGTGCTGGCACACCTTCTCCTTCCTAGACAGAGTGGAAAAGCTTTTCCCTGCCGTGTAGGCGACAAGAGACGCATTAGACAGGGATCCGGAGCTGTCCGAAGGTAAGCGCTTGTTCCCGGCCTCTTTCGGCACAAGCCCCCGCTCCGGAGCGCACCGCGGCCGGCAGGATGCTCTCTGCCGGCGAAGGTGCCGCTTCTCCGGCAAGGAAGCCTCAGCCGCTTCTCCTGCACACGGAGAGCGTGCTAGCTGCTGAAACGTGAAGAAAGAAGCTGCAGAAGACTGGCACTGAGCGTGCAGCTTTCCAGCGGAGAGAAAAAGCTACTTGAACACTCTGCAAGCCTTTCCACTCCCAAAAACATGCACATGGAAGGAGCTGCTGCAAAAGCGATGCTGTGCTCGCTGCTGCTCCTCCTGAAGCTCTGGCTGCTAAATCTGAGGCTTTCCTTCCAATTTCAAGCTGCAAAGCACTTGCTGAATTGCAGGGAAAGTCCGGGAGGCATTTGCTGTGCTGGCACACTTTCTCCTTCCTAGACAGAGTGGAAAAGCTTTTCTCTGCCGTGTAGGCGACAAGAGACGCATTAGACAGGGATCCGGAGCTGTCCGAAGGTAAGCGCCTGTTGCCGGCCTCTTTCGGCACAAGCCCCCGCTCCGGAGCGCACCGCGGCCGGCAGGATGCTCTCTGCCGGCGAAGGTGCCGCTTCTCCGGCAAGGAAGCCTCAGCCGCTTCTCCTGCACACGGAGAGCGTGCTAGCTGCTGAAACGTGAAGAAAGAAGCTGCAGAAGACTGGCACTGAGCGTGCAGCTTTCCAGCGGAGAGAAAAAGCTACTTGAACACTCTGCAAGCCTTTCCACTCCCAAAAACATGCACATGGAAGGAGCTGCTGCAAAAGCGATGCTGTGCTCGCTGCTGCTCCTCCTGAAGCTCTGGCTGCTAAATCTGAGGCTTTCCTTCCAATTTCAAGCTGCAAAGCACTTGCTGAATTGCAGGGAAAGTCCGGGAGGCATTTGCTGTGCTGGCACACCTTCTCCTTCCTAGACAGAGTGGAAAAGCTTTTCCCTGCCGTGTAGGCGACAAGAGACGCATTAGACAGGGATCCGGAGCTGTCCGAAGGTAAGCGCTTGTTCCCGGCCTCTTTCGGCACAAGCCCCCGCTCCGGAGCGCACCGCGGCCGGCAGGATGCTCTCTGCCGGCGAAGGTGCCGCTTCTCCGGCAAGGAAGCTTCAGCCGCTTCTCCTGCACACGGAGAGCGTGCTAGCTGCTGAAACGTGAAGAAAGAAGCTGCAGAAGACTGGCACTGAGCGTGCAGCTTTCCAGCGGAGAGAAAAAGCTACTTGAACACTCTGCAAGCCTTTCCACTCCCAAAAACATGCACATGGAAGGAGCTGCTGCAAAAGCGATGCTGTGCTCGCTGCTGCTCCTCCTGAAGCTCTGGCTGCTAAATCTGAGGCTTTCCTTCCAATTTCAAGCTGCAAAGCACTTGCTGAATTGCAGGGAAAGTCCGGGAGGCATTTGCTGTGCTGGCACACTTTCTCCTTCCTAGACAGAGTGGAAAAGCTTTTCCCTGCCGTGTAGGCGACAAGAGACGCATTACACCGGGATCCGGAGCTGTCCGAAGGTAAGCGCTTGTTCCCGGCCTCGTTCGGCACAAGCCCCCGCTCCGGAGCGCACCGCGGCCGGCAGGATGCTCTCTGCCGGCGAAGGTGCCGCTTCTCCGGCAAGGAAGCCTCAGCCGCTTCTCCTGCACACGGAGAGCGTGCTAGCTGCTGAAACGTGAAGAAAGAAGCTGCAGAAGACTGGCACTGAGCGTGCAGCTTTCCAGCGGAGAGAAAAAGCTACTTGAACACTCTGCAAGCCTTTCCACTCCCAAAAACATGCACATGGAAGGAGCTGCTGCAAAAGCGATGCTGTGCTCGCTGCTGCTCCTCCTGAAGCTCTGGCTGCTAAATCTGAGGCTTTCCTTCCAATTTCAAGCTGCAAAGCACTTGCTGAATTGCAGGGAAAGTCCGGGAGGCATTTGCTGTGCTGGCACACTTTCTCCTTCCTAGACAGAGTGGAAAAGCTTTTCCCTGCCGTGTAGGCGACAAGAGACGCATTAGACAGGGATCCGGAGCTGTCCGAAGGTAAGCGCCTGTTCCCGGCCTCTTTCGGCACAAGCCCCCGCTCCGGAGCGCACCGCGGCCGGCAGGATGCTCTCTGCCGGCGAAGGTGCCGCTTCTCCGGCAAGGAAGCCTCAGCCGCTTCTCCTGCACACGGAGAGCGTGCTAGCTGCTGAAACGTGAAGAAAGAAGCTGCAGAAGACTGGCACTGAGCGTGCAGCTTTCCAGCGGAGAGAAAAAGCTACTTGAACACTCTGCAAGCCTTTCCACTCCCAAAAACATGCACATGGAAGGAGCTGCTGCAAAAGCGATGCTGTGCTCGCTGCTGCTCCTCCTGAAGCTCTGGCTGCTAAATCTGAGGCTTTCCTTCCAATTTCAAGCTGCAAAGCACTTGCTGAATTGCAGGGAAAGTCCGGGAGGCATTTGCTGTGCTGGCACACTTTCTCCTTCCTAGACAGAGTGGAAAAGCTTTTCCCTGCCGTGTAGGCGACAGGAGACGCATTAGACGGGCATTCGGAGCTGTCCGAAGGTAAGCGCCTGTTGCCGGCCTCTTTCGGCACAAGCCCCCGCTCCGGAGCGCACCGCGGCCGGCAGGATGCTCTCTGCCGGCGAAGGTGCCGCTTCTCCGGCAAGGAAGCCTCAGCCGCTTCTCCTGCACACGGAGAGCGTGCTAGCTGCTGAAACGTGAAGAAAGAAGCTGCAGAAGACTGGCACTGAGCGTGCAGCTTTCCAGCGGAGAGAAAAAGCTACTTGAACACTCTGCAAGCCTTTCCACTCCCAAAAACATGCACATGGAAGGAGCTGCTGCAAAAGCGATGCTGTGCTCGCTGCTGCTCCTCCTGAAGCTCTGGCTGCTAAATCTGAGGCTTTCCTTCCAATTTCAAGCTGCAAAGCACTTGCTGAATTGCAGGGAAAGTCCGGGAGGCATTTGCTGTGCTGGCACACTTTCTCCTTCCTAGACAGAGTGGAAAAGCTTTTCCCTGCCGTGTAGGCGACAGGAGACGCATTAGACAGGCATCCGGAGCTGTCCGAAGGTAAGCGCCTGTTGCCGGCCTCTTTCGGCACAAGCCCCCGCTCCGGAGCGCACCGCGGCCGGCAGGATGCTCTCTGCCGGCGAAGGTGCTGCTTCTCCGGCAAGGAAGCCTCAGCCGCTTCTCCTGCACACGGAGAGCGTGCTAGCTGCTGAAACGTGAAGAAAGAAGCTGCAGAACACTGGCACTGAGCGTGCAGCTTTCCAGCGGAGAGAAAAAGCTACTTGAACACTCTGCAAGCCTTTCCACTCCCAAAAACATGCACATGGAAGGAGCTGCTGCAAAAGCGATGCTGTGCTCGCTGCTGCTCCTCCTGAAGCTCTGGCTGCTAAATCTGAGGCTTTCCTTCCAATTTCAAGCTGCAAAGCACTTGCTGAATTGCAGGGAAAGTCCGGGAGGCATTTGCTGTGCTGGCACACTTTCTCCTTCCTAGACAGAGTGGAAAAGCTTTTCCCTGCCGTGTAGGCGACAAGAGACGCATTAGACCGGGATCCGGAGCTGTCCGAAGGTAAGCGCCTGTTCCCGGCCTCTTTCGGCACAAGCCCCCGCTCCGGAGCGCACCGCGGCCGGCAGGATGCTCTCTGCCGGCGAAGGTGCCGCTTCTCCGGCAAGGAAGCCTCAGCCGCTTCTCCTGCACACGGAGAGCGTGCTAGCTGCTGAAACGTGAAGAAAGAAGCTGCAGAAGACTGGCACTGAGCGTGCAGCTTTCCAGCGGAGAGAAAAAGCTACTTGAACACTCTGCAAGCCTTTCCACTCCCAAAAACATGCACATGGAAGGAGCTGCTGCAAAAGCGATGCTGTGCTCGCTGCTGCTCCTCCTGAAGCTCTGGCTGCTAAATCTGAGGCTTTCCTTCCAATTTCAAGCTGCAAAGCACTTGCTGAATTGCAGGGAAAGTCCGGGAGGCATTTGCTGTGCTGGCACACTTTCTCCTTCCTAGACAGAGTGGAAAAGCTTTTCCCTGCCGTGTAGGCGACAGGAGACGCATTAGACGGGCATTCGGAGCTGTCCGAAGGTAAGCGCCTGTTGCCGGCCTCTTTCGGCACAAGCCCCCGCTCCGGAGCGCACCGCGGCCGGCAGGATGCTCTCTGCCGGCGAAGGTGCTGCTTCTCCGGCAAGGAAGCCTCAGCCGCTTCTCCTGCACACGGAGAGCGTGCTAGCTGCTGAAACGTGAAGAAAGAAGCTGCAGAAGACTGGCACTGAGCGTGCAGCTTTCCAGCGGAGAGAAAAAGCTACTTGAACACTCTGCAAGCCTTTCCACTCCCAAAAACATGCACATGGAAGGAGCTGCTGCAAAAGCGATGCTGTGCTCGCTGCTGCTCCTCCTGAAGCTCTGGCTGCTAAATCTGAGGCTTTCCTTCCAATTTCAAGCTGCAAAGCACTTGCTGAATTGCAGGGAAAGTCCGGGAGGCATTTGCTGTGCTGGCACACTTTCTCCTTCCTAGACAGAGTGGAAAAGCTTTTCCCTGCCGTGTAGGCGACAAGAGACGCATTAGACCGGGATCCGGAGCTGTCCGAAGGTAAGCGCCTGTTGCCGGCCTCGTTCGGCACAAGCCCCCGCTCCGGAGCGCACCGCGGCCGGCAGGATGCTCTCTGCCGGCGAAGGTGCCGCTTCTCCGGCAAGGAAGCCTCAGCCGCTTCTCCTGCACACGGAGAGCGTGCTAGCTGCTGAAACGTGAAGAAAGAAGCTGCAGAAGACTGGCACTGAGCGTGCAGCTTTCCAGCGGAGAGAAAAAGCTACTTGAACACTCTGCAAGCCTTTCCACTCCCAAAAACATGCACATGGAAGGAGCTGCTGCAAAAGCGATGCTGTGCTCGCTGCTGCTCCTCCTGAAGCTCTGGCTGCTAAATCTGAGGCTTTCCTTCCAATTTCAAGCTGCAAAGCACTTGCTGAATTGCAGGGAAAGTCCGGGAGGCATTTGCTGTGCTGGCACACTTTCTCCTTCCTAGACAGAGTGGAAAAGCTTTTCTCTGCCGTGTAGGCGACAGGAGACGCATTAGACAGGGATCCGGAGCTGTCCGAAGGTAAGCGCCTGTTGCCGGCCTCTTTCGGCACAAGCCCCCGCTCCGGAGCGCACCGCGGCCGGCAGGATGCTCTCTGCCGGCGAAGGTGCCGCTTCTCCGGCAAGGAAGCCTCAGCCGCTTCTCCTGCACACGGAGAGCGTGCTAGCTGCTGAAACGTGAAGAAAGAAGCTGCAGAAGACTGGCACTGAGCGTGCAGCTTTCCAGCGGAGAGAAAAAGCTACTTGAACACTCTGCAAGCCTTTCCACTCCCAAAAACATGCACATGGAAGGAGCTGCTGCAAAAGCGATGCTGTGCTCGCTGCTGCTCCTCCTGAAGCTCTGGCTGCTAAATCTGAGGCTTTCCTTCCAATTTCAAGCTGCAAAGCACTTGCTGAATTGCAGGGAAAGTCCGGGAGGCATTTGCTGTGCTGGCACACCTTCTCCTTCCTAGACAGAGTGGAAAAGCTTTTCCCTGCCGTGTAGGCGACAAGAGACGCATTAGACAGGGATCCGGAGCTGTCCGAAGGTAAGCGCTTGTTCCCGGCCTCTTTCGGCACAAGCCCCCGCTCCGGAGCGCACCGCG
The DNA here is from genome assembly GCF_963513975.1 of Fringilla coelebs. Taxonomy (NCBI): domain Eukaryota; kingdom Metazoa; phylum Chordata; class Aves; order Passeriformes; family Fringillidae; genus Fringilla; species Fringilla coelebs. The sequence continues at coordinate 85,205 of NW_028167300.1, read as the reverse complement.
GCCGGCAGGATGCTCTCTGCCGGCGAAGGTGCCGCTTCTCCGGCAAGGAAGCCTCAGCCGCTTCTCCTGCACACGGAGAGCGTGCTAGCTGCTGAAACGTGAAGAAAGAAGCTGCAGAAGACTGGCACTGAGCGTGCAGCTTTCCAGCGGAGAGAAAAAGCTACTTGAACACTCTGCAAGCCTTTCCACTCCCAAAAACATGCACATGGAAGGAGCTGCTGCAAAAGCGATGCTGTGCTCGCTGCTGCTCCTCCTGAAGCTCTGGCTGCTAAATCTGAGGCTTTCCTTCCAATTTCAAGCTGCAAAGCACTTGCTGAATTGCAGGGAAAGTCCGGGAGGCATTTGCTGTGCTGGCACACTTTCTCCTTCCTAGACAGAGTGGAAAAGCTTTTCTCTGCCGTGTAGGCGACAAGAGACGCATTAGACAGGGATCCGGAGCTGTCCGAAGGTAAGCGCCTGTTGCCGGCCTCTTTCGGCACAAGCCCCCGCTCCGGAGCGCACCGCGGCCGGCAGGATGCTCTCTGCCGGCGAAGGTGCCGCTTCTCCGGCAAGGAAGCCTCAGCCGCTTCTCCTGCACACGGAGAGCGTGCTAGCTGCTGAAACGTGAAGAAAGAAGCTGCAGAAGACTGGCACTGAGCGTGCAGCTTTCCAGCGGAGAGAAAAAGCTACTTGAACACTCTGCAAGCCTTTCCACTCCCAAAAACATGCACATGGAAGGAGCTGCTGCAAAAGCGATGCTGTGCTCGCTGCTGCTCCTCCTGAAGCTCTGGCTGCTAAATCTGAGGCTTTCCTTCCAATTTCAAGCTGCAAAGCACTTGCTGAATTGCAGGGAAAGTCCGGGAGGCATTTGCTGTGCTGGCACACCTTCTCCTTCCTAGACAGAGTGGAAAAGCTTTTCCCTGCCGTGTAGGCGACAAGAGACGCATTAGACAGGGATCCGGAGCTGTCCGAAGGTAAGCGCTTGTTCCCGGCCTCTTTCGGCACAAGCCCCCGCTCCGGAGCGCACCGCGGCCGGCAGGATGCTCTCTGCCGGCGAAGGTGCCGCTTCTCCGGCAAGGAAGCCTCAGCCGCTTCTCCTGCACACGGAGAGCGTGCTAGCTGCTGAAACGTGAAGAAAGAAGCTGCAGAAGACTGGCACTGAGCGTGCAGCTTTCCAGCGGAGAGAAAAAGCTACTTGAACACTCTGCAAGCCTTTCCACTCCCAAAAACATGCACATGGAAGGAGCTGCTGCAAAAGCGATGCTGTGCTCGCTGCTGCTCCTCCTGAAGCTCTGGCTGCTAAATCTGAGGCTTTCCTTCCAATTTCAAGCTGCAAAGCACTTGCTGAATTGCAGGGAAAGTCCGGGAGGCATTTGCTGTGCTGGCACACTTTCTCCTTCCTAGACAGAGTGGAAAAGCTTTTCCCTGCCGTGTAGGCGACAAGAGACGCATTACACCGGGATCCGGAGCTGTCCGAAGGTAAGCGCTTGTTCCCGGCCTCGTTCGGCACAAGCCCCCGCTCCGGAGCGCACCGCGGCCGGCAGGATGCTCTCTGCCGGCGAAGGTGCCGCTTCTCCGGCAAGGAAGCCTCAGCCGCTTCTCCTGCACACGGAGAGCGTGCTAGCTGCTGAAACGTGAAGAAAGAAGCTGCAGAAGACTGGCACTGAGCGTGCAGCTTTCCAGCGGAGAGAAAAAGCTACTTGAACACTCTGCAAGCCTTTCCACTCCCAAAAACATGCACATGGAAGGAGCTGCTGCAAAAGCGATGCTGTGCTCGCTGCTGCTCCTCCTGAAGCTCTGGCTGCTAAATCTGAGGCTTTCCTTCCAATTTCAAGCTGCAAAGCACTTGCTGAATTGCAGGGAAAGTCCGGGAGGCATTTGCTGTGCTGGCACACTTTCTCCTTCCTAGACAGAGTGGAAAAGCTTTTCCCTGCCGTGTAGGCGACAAGAGACGCATTAGACAGGGATCCGGAGCTGTCCGAAGGTAAGCGCCTGTTCCCGGCCTCTTTCGGCACAAGCCCCCGCTCCGGAGCGCACCGCGGCCGGCAGGATGCTCTCTGCCGGCGAAGGTGCCGCTTCTCCGGCAAGGAAGCCTCAGCCGCTTCTCCTGCACACGGAGAGCGTGCTAGCTGCTGAAACGTGAAGAAAGAAGCTGCAGAAGACTGGCACTGAGCGTGCAGCTTTCCAGCGGAGAGAAAAAGCTACTTGAACACTCTGCAAGCCTTTCCACTCCCAAAAACATGCACATGGAAGGAGCTGCTGCAAAAGCGATGCTGTGCTCGCTGCTGCTCCTCCTGAAGCTCTGGCTGCTAAATCTGAGGCTTTCCTTCCAATTTCAAGCTGCAAAGCACTTGCTGAATTGCAGGGAAAGTCCGGGAGGCATTTGCTGTGCTGGCACACTTTCTCCTTCCTAGACAGAGTGGAAAAGCTTTTCCCTGCCGTGTAGGCGACAAGAGACGCATTAGACAGGGATCCGGAGCTGTCCGAAGGTAAGCGCCTGTTCCCGGCCTCTTTCGGCACAAGCCCCCGCTCCGGAGCGCACCGCGGCCGGCAGGATGCTCTCTGCCGGCGAAGGTGCCGCTTCTCCGGCAAGGAAGCCTCAGCCGCTTCTCCTGCACACGGAGAGCGTGCTAGCTGCTGAAACGTGAAGAAAGAAGCTGCAGAAGACTGGCACTGAGCGTGCAGCTTTCCAGCGGAGAGAAAAAGCTACTTGAACACTCTGCAAGCCTTTCCACTCCCAAAAACATGCACATGGAAGGAGCTGCTGCAAAAGCGATGCTGTGCTCGCTGCTGCTCCTCCTGAAGCTCTGGCTGCTAAATCTGAGGCTTTCCTTCCAATTTCAAGCTGCAAAGCACTTGCTGAATTGCAGGGAAAGTCCGGGAGGCATTTGCTGTGCTGGCACACTTTCTCCTTCCTAGACAGAGTGGAAAAGCTTTTCCCTGCCGTGTAGGCGACAGGAGACGCATTAGACGGGCATTCGGAGCTGTCCGAAGGTAAGCGCCTGTTGCCGGCCTCTTTCGGCACAAGCCCCCGCTCCGGAGCGCACCGCGGCCGGCAGGATGCTCTCTGCCGGCGAAGGTGCCGCTTCTCCGGCAAGGAAGCCTCAGCCGCTTCTCCTGCACACGGAGAGCGTGCTAGCTGCTGAAACGTGAAGAAAGAAGCTGCAGAAGACTGGCACTGAGCGTGCAGCTTTCCAGCGGAGAGAAAAAGCTACTTGAACACTCTGCAAGCCTTTCCACTCCCAAAAACATGCACATGGAAGGAGCTGCTGCAAAAGCGATGCTGTGCTCGCTGCTGCTCCTCCTGAAGCTCTGGCTGCTAAATCTGAGGCTTTCCTTCCAATTTCAAGCTGCAAAGCACTTGCTGAATTGCAGGGAAAGTCCGGGAGGCATTTGCTGTGCTGGCACACTTTCTCCTTCCTAGACAGAGTGGAAAAGCTTTTCCCTGCCGTGTAGGCGACAAGAGACGCATTACACCGGGATCCGGAGCTGTCCGAAGGTAAGCGCCTGTTGCCGGCCTCGTTCGGCACAAGCCCCCGCTCCGGAGCGCACCGCGGCCGGCAGGATGCTCTCTGCCGGCGAAGGTGCCGCTTCTCCGGCAAGGAAGCCTCAGCCGCTTCTCCTGCACACGGAGAGCGTGCTAGCTGCTGAAACGTGAAGAAAGAAGCTGCAGAACACTGGCACTGAGCGTGCAGCTTTCCAGCGGAGAGAAAAAGCTACTTGAACACTCTGCAAGCCTTTCCACTCCCAAAAACATGCACATGGAAGGAGCTGCTGCAAAAGCGATGCTGTGCTCGCTGCTGCTCCTCCTGAAGCTCTGGCTGCTAAATCTGAGGCTTTCCTTCCAATTTCAAGCTGCAAAGCACTTGCTGAATTGCAGGGAAAGTCCGGGAGGCATTTGCTGTGCTGGCACACTTTCTCCTTCCTAGACAGAGTGGAAAAGCTTTTCTCTGCCGTGTAGGCGACAAGAGACGCATTAGACAGGGATCCGGAGCTGTCCGAAGGTAAGCGCCTGTTGCCGGCCTCTTTCGGCACAAGCCCCCGCTCCGGAGCGCACCGCGGCCGGCAGGATGCTCTCTGCCGGCGAAGGTGCCGCTTCTCCGGCAAGGAAGCCTCAGCCGCTTCTCCTGCACACGGAGAGCGTGCTAGCTGCTGAAACGTGAAGAAAGAAGCTGCAGAAGACTGGCACTGAGCGTGCAGCTTTCCAGCGGAGAGAAAAAGCTACTTGAACACTCTGCAAGCCTTTCCACTCCCAAAAACATGCACATGGAAGGAGCTGCTGCAAAAGCGATGCTGTGCTCGCTGCTGCTCCTCCTGAAGCTCTGGCTGCTAAATCTGAGGCTTTCCTTCCAATTTCAAGCTGCAAAGCACTTGCTGAATTGCAGGGAAAGTCCGGGAGGCATTTGCTGTGCTGGCACACCTTCTCCTTCCTAGACAGAGTGGAAAAGCTTTTCCCTGCCGTGTAGGCGACAAGAGACGCATTAGACAGGGATCCGGAGCTGTCCGAAGGTAAGCGCTTGTTCCCGGCCTCTTTCGGCACAAGCCCCCGCTCCGGAGCGCACCGCGGCCGGCAGGATGCTCTCTGCCGGCGAAGGTGCCGCTTCTCCGGCAAGGAAGCCTCAGCCGCTTCTCCTGCACACGGAGAGCGTGCTAGCTGCTGAAACGTGAAGAAAGAAGCTGCAGAAGACTGGCACTGAGCGTGCAGCTTTCCAGCGGAGAGAAAAAGCTACTTGAACACTCTGCAAGCCTTTCCACTCCCAAAAACATGCACATGGAAGGAGCTGCTGCAAAAGCGATGCTGTGCTCGCTGCTGCTCCTCCTGAAGCTCTGGCTGCTAAATCTGAGGCTTTCCTTCCAATTTCAAGCTGCAAAGCACTTGCTGAATTGCAGGGAAAGTCCGGGAGGCATTTGCTGTGCTGGCACACTTTCTCCTTCCTAGACAGAGTGGAAAAGCTTTTCTCTGCCGTGTAGGCGACAAGAGACGCATTAGACAGGGATCCGGAGCTGTCCGAAGGTAAGCGCCTGTTGCCGGCCTCTTTCGGCACAAGCCCCCGCTCCGGAGCGCACCGCGGCCGGCAGGATGCTCTCTGCCGGCGAAGGTGCCGCTTCTCCGGCAAGGAAGCCTCAGCCGCTTCTCCTGCACACGGAGAGCGTGCTAGCTGCTGAAACGTGAAGAAAGAAGCTGCAGAAGACTGGCACTGAGCGTGCAGCTTTCCAGCGGAGAGAAAAAGCTACTTGAACACTCTGCAAGCCTTTCCACTCCCAAAAACATGCACATGGAAGGAGCTGCTGCAAAAGCGATGCTGTGCTCGCTGCTGCTCCTCCTGAAGCTCTGGCTGCTAAATCTGAGGCTTTCCTTCCAATTTCAAGCTGCAAAGCACTTGCTGAATTGCAGGGAAAGTCCGGGAGGCATTTGCTGTGCTGGCACACTTTCTCCTTCCTAGACAGAGTGGAAAAGCTTTTCTCTGCCGTGTAGGCGACAAGAGACGCATTAGACAGGGATCCGGAGCTGTCCGAAGGTAAGCGCCTGTTGCCGGCCTCTTTCGGCACAAGCCCCCGCTCCGGAGCGCACCGCGGCCGGCAGGATGCTCTCTGCCGGCGAAGGTGCCGCTTCTCCGGCAAGGAAGCCTCAGCCGCTTCTCCTGCACACGGAGAGCGTGCTAGCTGCTGAAACGTGAAGAAAGAAGCTGCAGAAGACTGGCACTGAGCGTGCAGCTTTCCAGCGGAGAGAAAAAGCTACTTGAACACTCTGCAAGCCTTTCCACTCCCAAAAACATGCACATGGAAGGAGCTGCTGCAAAAGCGATGCTGTGCTCGCTGCTGCTCCTCCTGAAGCTCTGGCTGCTAAATCTGAGGCTTTCCTTCCAATTTCAAGCTGCAAAGCACTTGCTGAATTGCAGGGAAAGTCCGGGAGGCATTTGCTGTGCTGGCACACCTTCTCCTTCCTAGACAGAGTGGAAAAGCTTTTCCCTGCCGTGTAGGCGACAAGAGACGCATTAGACAGGGATCCGGAGCTGTCCGAAGGTAAGCGCTTGTTCCCGGCCTCTTTCGGCACAAGCCCCCGCTCCGGAGCGCACCGCGGCCGGCAGGATGCTCTCTGCCGGCGAAGGTGCCGCTTCTCCGGCAAGGAAGCCTCAGCCGCTTCTCCTGCACACGGAGAGCGTGCTAGCTGCTGAAACGTGAAGAAAGAAGCTGCAGAAGACTGGCACTGAGCGTGCAGCTTTCCAGCGGAGAGAAAAAGCTACTTGAACACTCTGCAAGCCTTTCCACTCCCAAAAACATGCACATGGAAGGAGCTGCTGCAAAAGCGATGCTGTGCTCGCTGCTGCTCCTCCTGAAGCTCTGGCTGCTAAATCTGAGGCTTTCCTTCCAATTTCAAGCTGCAAAGCACTTGCTGAATTGCAGGGAAAGTCCGGGAGGCATTTGCTGTGCTGGCACACTTTCTCCTTCCTAGACAGAGTGGAAAAGCTTTTCCCTGCCGTGTAGGCGACAAGAGACGCATTACACCGGGATCCGGAGCTGTCCGAAGGTAAGCGCTTGTTCCCGGCCTCGTTCGGCACAAGCCCCCGCTCCGGAGCGCACCGCGGCCGGCAGGATGCTCTCTGCCGGCGAAGGTGCCGCTTCTCCGGCAAGGAAGCCTCAGCCGCTTCTCCTGCACACGGAGAGCGTGCTAGCTGCTGAAACGTGAAGAAAGAAGCTGCAGAAGACTGGCACTGAGCGTGCAGCTTTCCAGCGGAGAGAAAAAGCTACTTGAACACTCTGCAAGCCTTTCCACTCCCAAAAACATGCACATGGAAGGAGCTGCTGCAAAAGCGATGCTGTGCTCGCTGCTGCTCCTCCTGAAGCTCTGGCTGCTAAATCTGAGGCTTTCCTTCCAATTTCAAGCTGCAAAGCACTTGCTGAATTGCAGGGAAAGTCCGGGAGGCATTTGCTGTGCTGGCACACTTTCTCCTTCCTAGACAGAGTGGAAAAGCTTTTCCCTGCCGTGTAGGCGACAAGAGACGCATTAGACAGGGATCCGGAGCTGTCCGAAGGTAAGCGCCTGTTCCCGGCCTCTTTCGGCACAAGCCCCCGCTCCGGAGCGCACCGCGGCCGGCAGGATGCTCTCTGCCGGCGAAGGTGCCGCTTCTCCGGCAAGGAAGCCTCAGCCGCTTCTCCTGCACACGGAGAGCGTGCTAGCTGCTGAAACGTGAAGAAAGAAGCTGCAGAAGACTGGCACTGAGCGTGCAGCTTTCCAGCGGAGAGAAAAAGCTACTTGAACACTCTGCAAGCCTTTCCACTCCCAAAAACATGCACATGGAAGGAGCTGCTGCAAAAGCGATGCTGTGCTCGCTGCTGCTCCTCCTGAAGCTCTGGCTGCTAAATCTGAGGCTTTCCTTCCAATTTCAAGCTGCAAAGCACTTGCTGAATTGCAGGGAAAGTCCGGGAGGCATTTGCTGTGCTGGCACACTTTCTCCTTCCTAGACAGAGTGGAAAAGCTTTTCCCTGCCGTGTAGGCGACAGGAGACGCATTAGACGGGCATTCGGAGCTGTCCGAAGGTAAGCGCCTGTTGCCGGCCTCTTTCGGCACAAGCCCCCGCTCCGGAGCGCACCGCGGCCGGCAGGATGCTCTCTGCCGGCGAAGGTGCCGCTTCTCCGGCAAGGAAGCCTCAGCCGCTTCTCCTGCACACGGAGAGCGTGCTAGCTGCTGAAACGTGAAGAAAGAAGCTGCAGAAGACTGGCACTGAGCGTGCAGCTTTCCAGCGGAGAGAAAAAGCTACTTGAACACTCTGCAAGCCTTTCCACTCCCAAAAACATGCACATGGAAGGAGCTGCTGCAAAAGCGATGCTGTGCTCGCTGCTGCTCCTCCTGAAGCTCTGGCTGCTAAATCTGAGGCTTTCCTTCCAATTTCAAGCTGCAAAGCACTTGCTGAATTGCAGGGAAAGTCCGGGAGGCATTTGCTGTGCTGGCACACTTTCTCCTTCCTAGACAGAGTGGAAAAGCTTTTCCCTGCCGTGTAGGCGACAAGAGACGCATTAGACCGGGATCCGGAGCTGTCCGAAGGTAAGCGCCTGTTGCCGGCCTCGTTCGGCACAAGCCCCCGCTCCGGAGCGCACCGCGGCCGGCAGGATGCTCTCTGCCGGCGAAGGTGCCGCTTCTCCGGCAAGGAAGCCTCAGCCGCTTCTCCTGCACACGGAGAGCGTGCTAGCTGCTGAAACGTGAAGAAAGAAGCTGCAGAACACTGGCACTGAGCGTGCAGCTTTCCAGCGGAGAGAAAAAGCTACTTGAACACTCTGCAAGCCTTTCCACTCCCAAAAACATGCACATGGAAGGAGCTGCTGCAAAAGCGATGCTGTGCTCGCTGCTGCTCCTCCTGAAGCTCTGGCTGCTAAATCTGAGGCTTTCCTTCCAATTTCAAGCTGCAAAGCACTTGCTGAATTGCAGGGAAAGTCCGGGAGGCATTTGCTGTGCTGGCACACTTTCTCCTTCCTAGACAGAGTGGAAAAGCTTTTCTCTGCCGTGTAGGCGACAAGAGACGCATTAGACAGGGATCCGGAGCTGTCCGAAGGTAAGCGCCTGTTGCCGGCCTCTTTCGGCACAAGCCCCCGCTCCGGAGCGCACCGCGGCCGGCAGGATGCTCTCTGCCGGCGAAGGTGCCGCTTCTCCGGCAAGGAAGCCTCAGCCGCTTCTCCTGCACACGGAGAGCGTGCTAGCTGCTGAAACGTGAAGAAAGAAGCTGCAGAAGACTGGCACTGAGCGTGCAGCTTTCCAGCGGAGAGAAAAAGCTACTTGAACACTCTGCAAGCCTTTCCACTCCCAAAAACATGCACATGGAAGGAGCTGCTGCAAAAGCGATGCTGTGCTCGCTGCTGCTCCTCCTGAAGCTCTGGCTGCTAAATCTGAGGCTTTCCTTCCAATTTCAAGCTGCAAAGCACTTGCTGAATTGCAGGGAAAGTCCGGGAGGCATTTGCTGTGCTGGCACACCTTCTCCTTCCTAGACAGAGTGGAAAAGCTTTTCCCTGCCGTGTAGGCGACAAGAGACGCATTAGACAGGGATCCGGAGCTGTCCGAAGGTAAGCGCTTGTTCCCGGCCTCTTTCGGCACAAGCCCCCGCTCCGGAGCGCACCGCGGCCGGCAGGATGCTCTCTGCCGGCGAAGGTGCCGCTTCTCCGGCAAGGAAGCCTCAGCCGCTTCTCCTGCACACGGAGAGCGTGCTAGCTGCTGAAACGTGAAGAAAGAAGCTGCAGAAGACTGGCACTGAGCGTGCAGCTTTCCAGCGGAGAGAAAAAGCTACTTGAACACTCTGCAAGCCTTTCCACTCCCAAAAACATGCACATGGAAGGAGCTGCTGCAAAAGCGATGCTGTGCTCGCTGCTGCTCCTCCTGAAGCTCTGGCTGCTAAATCTGAGGCTTTCCTTCCAATTTCAAGCTGCAAAGCACTTGCTGAATTGCAGGGAAAGTCCGGGAGGCATTTGCTGTGCTGGCACACTTTCTCCTTCCTAGACAGAGTGGAAAAGCTTTTCTCTGCCGTGTAGGCGACAAGAGACGCATTAGACAGGGATCCGGAGCTGTCCGAAGGTAAGCGCCTGTTGCCGGCCTCTTTCGGCACAAGCCCCCGCTCCGGAGCGCACCGCGGCCGGCAGGATGCTCTCTGCCGGCGAAGGTGCCGCTTCTCCGACAAGGAAGCCTCAGCCGCTTCTCCTGCACACGGAGAGCGTGCTAGCTGCTGAAACGTGAAGAAAGAAGCTGCAGAAGACTGGCACTGAGCGTGCAGCTTTCCAGCGGAGAGAAAAAGCTACTTGAACACTCTGCAAGCCTTTCCACTCCCAAAAACATGCACATGGAAGGAGCTGCTGCAAAAGCGATGCTGTGCTCGCTGCTGCTCCTCCTGAAGCTCTGGCTGCTAAATCTGAGGCTTTCCTTCCAATTTCAAGCTGCAAAGCACTTGCTGAATTGCAGGGAAAGTCCGGGAGGCATTTGCTGTGCTGGCACACCTTCTCCTTCCTAGACAGAGTGGAAAAGCTTTTCCCTGCCGTGTAGGCGACAAGAGACGCATTAGACAGGGATCCGGAGCTGTCCGAAGGTAAGCGCTTGTTCCCGGCCTCTTTCGGCACAAGCCCCCGCTCCGGAGCGCACCGCGGCCGGCAGGATGCTCTCTGCCGGCGAAGGTGCCGCTTCTCCGGCAAGGAAGCCTCAGCCGCTTCTCCTGCACACGGAGAGCGTGCTAGCTGCTGAAACGTGAAGAAAGAAGCTGCAGAAGACTGGCACTGAGCGTGCAGCTTTCCAGCGGAGAGAAAAAGCTACTTGAACACTCTGCAAGCCTTTCCACTCCCAAAAACATGCACATGGAAGGAGCTGCTGCAAAAGCGATGCTGTGCTCGCTGCTGCTCCTCCTGAAGCTCTGGCTGCTAAATCTGAGGCTTTCCTTCCAATTTCAAGCTGCAAAGCACTTGCTGAATTGCAGGGAAAGTCCGGGAGGCATTTGCTGTGCTGGCACACTTTCTCCTTCCTAGACAGAGTGGAAAAGCTTTTCCCTGCCGTGTAGGCGACAAGAGACGCATTACACCGGGATCCGGAGCTGTCCGAAGGTAAGCGCTTGTTCCCGGCCTCGTTCGGCACAAGCCCCCGCTCCGGAGCGCACCGCGGCCGGCAGGATGCTCTCTGCCGGCGAAGGTGCCGCTTCTCCGGCAAGGAAGCCTCAGCCGCTTCTCCTGCACACGGAGAGCGTGCTAGCTGCTGAAACGTGAAGAAAGAAGCTGCAGAAGACTGGCACTGAGCGTGCAGCTTTCCAGCGGAGAGAAAAAGCTACTTGAACACTCTGCAAGCCTTTCCACTCCCAAAAACATGCACATGGAAGGAGCTGCTGCAAAAGCGATGCTGTGCTCGCTGCTGCTCCTCCTGAAGCTCTGGCTGCTAAATCTGAGGCTTTCCTTCCAATTTCAAGCTGCAAAGCACTTGCTGAATTGCAGGGAAAGTCCGGGAGGCATTTGCTGTGCTGGCACACTTTCTCCTTCCTAGACAGAGTGGAAAAGCTTTTCCCTGCCGTGTAGGCGACAAGAGACGCATTAGACAGGGATCCGGAGCTGTCCGAAGGTAAGCGCCTGTTCCCGGCCTCTTTCGGCACAAGCCCCCGCTCCGGAGCGCACCGCGGCCGGCAGGATGCTCTCTGCCGGCGAAGGTGCCGCTTCTCCGGCAAGGAAGCCTCAGCCGCTTCTCCTGCACACGGAGAGCGTGTTAGCTGCTGAAACGTGAAGAAAGAAGCTGCAGAAGACTGGCACTGAGCGTGCAGCTTTCCAGCGGAGAGAAAAAGCTACTTGAACACTCTGCAAGCCTTTCCACTCCCAAAAACATGCACATGGAAGGAGCTGCTGCAAAAGCGATGCTGTGCTCGCTGCTGCTCCTCCTGAAGCTCTGGCTGCTAAATCTGAGGCTTTCCTTCCAATTTCAAGCTGCAAAGCACTTGCTGAATTGCAGGGAAAGTCCGGGAGGCATTTGCTGTGCTGGCACACTTTCTCCTTCCTAGACAGAGTGGAAAAGCTTTTCCCTGCCGTGTAGGCGACAGGAGACGCATTAGACGGGCATTCGGAGCTGTCCGAAGGTAAGCGCCTGTTGCCGGCCTCTTTCGGCACAAGCCCCCGCTCCGGAGCGCACCGCGGCCGGCAGGATGCTCTCTGCCGGCGAAGGTGCCGCTTCTCCGGCAAGGAAGCCTCAGCCGCTTCTCCTGCACACGGAGAGCGTGCTAGCTGCTGAAACGTGAAGAAAGAAGCTGCAGAAGACTGGCACTGAGCGTGCAGCTTTCCAGCGGAGAGAAAAAGCTACTTGAACACTCTGCAAGCCTTTCCACTCCCAAAAACATGCACATGGAAGGAGCTGCTGCAAAAGCGATGCTGTGCTCGCTGCTGCTCCTCCTGAAGCTCTGGCTGCTAAATCTGAGGCTTTCCTTCCAATTTCAAGCTGCAAAGCACTTGCTGAATTGCAGGGAAAGTCCGGGAGGCATTTGCTGTGCTGGCACACTTTCTCCTTCCTAGACAGAGTGGAAAAGCTTTTCCCTGCCGTGTAGGCGACAGGAGACGCATTAGACAGGCATCCGGAGCTGTCCGAAGGTAAGCGCCTGTTGCCGGCCTCTTTCGGCACAAGCCCCCGCTCCGGAGCGCACCGCGGCCGGCAGGATGCTCTCTGCCGGCGAAGGTGCCGCTTCTCCGGCAAGGAAGCCTCAGCCGCTTCTCCTGCACACGGAGAGCGTGCTAGCTGCTGAAACGTGAAGAAAGAAGCTGCAGAAGACTGGCACTGAGCGTGCAGCTTTCCAGCGGAGAGAAAAAGCTACTTGAACACTCTGCAAGCCTTTCCACTCCCAAAAACATGCACATGGAAGGAGCTGCTGCAAAAGCGATGCTGTGCTCGCTGCTGCTCCTCCTGAAGCTCTGGCTGCTAAATCTGAGGCTTTCCTTCCAATTTCAAGCTGCAAAGCACTTGCTGAATTGCAGGGAAAGTCCGGGAGGCATTTGCTGTGCTGGCACACTTTCTCCTTCCTAGACAGAGTGGAAAAGCTTTTCTCTGCCGTGTAGGCGACAAGAGACGCATTAGACAGGGATCCGGAGCTGTCCGAAGGTAAGCGCCTGTTGCCGGCCTCTTTCGGCACAAGCCCCCGCTCCGGAGCGCACCGCGGCCGGCAGGATGCTCTCTGCCGGCGAAGGTGCCGCTTCTCCGGCAAGGAAGCCTCAGCCGCTTCTCCTGCACACGGAGAGCGTGCTAGCTGCTGAAACGTGAAGAAAGAAGCTGCAGAAGACTGGCACTGAGCGTGCAGCTTTCCAGCGGAGAGAAAAAGCTACTTGAACACTCTGCAAGCCTTTCCACTCCCAAAAACATGCACATGGAAGGAGCTGCTGCAAAAGCGATGCTGTGCTCGCTGCTGCTCCTCCTGAAGCTCTGGCTGCTAAATCTGAGGCTTTCCTTCCAATTTCAAGCTGCAAAGCACTTGCTGAATTGCAGGGAAAGTCCGGGAGGCATTTGCTGTGCTGGCACACCTTCTCCTTCCTAGACAGAGTGGAAAAGCTTTTCCCTGCCGTGTAGGCGACAAGAGACGCATTAGACAGGGATCCGGAGCTGTCCGAAGGTAAGCGCTTGTTCCCGGCCTCTTTCGGCACAAGCCCCCGCTCCGGAGCGCACCGCGGCCGGCAGGATGCTCTCTGCCGGCGAAGGTGCCGCTTCTCCGGCAAGGAAGCCTCAGCCGCTTCTCCTGCACACGGAGAGCGTGCTAGCTGCTGAAACGTGAAGAAAGAAGCTGCAGAAGACTGGCACTGAGCGTGCAGCTTTCCAGCGGAGAGAAAAAGCTACTTGAACACTCTGCAAGCCTTTCCACTCCCAAAAACATGCACATGGAAGGAGCTGCTGCAAAAGCGATGCTGTGCTCGCTGCTGCTCCTCCTGAAGCTCTGGCTGCTAAATCTGAGGCTTTCCTTCCAATTTCAAGCTGCAAAGCACTTGCTGAATTGCAGGGAAAGTCCGGGAGGCATTTGCTGTGCTGGCACACTTTCTCCTTCCTAGACAGAGTGGAAAAGCTTTTCTCTGCCGTGTAGGCGACAAGAGACGCATTAGACAGGGATCCGGAGCTGTCCGAAGGTAAGCGCCTGTTGCCGGCCTCTTTCGGCACAAGCCCCCGCTCCGGAGCGCACCGCGGCCGGCAGGATGCTCTCTGCCGGCGAAGGTGCCGCTTCTCCGGCAAGGAAGCCTCAGCCGCTTCTCCTGCACACGGAGAGCGTGCTAGCTGCTGAAACGTGAAGAAAGAAGCTGCAGAAGACTGGCACTGAGCGTGCAGCTTTCCAGCGGAGAGAAAAAGCTACTTGAACACTCTGCAAGCCTTTCCACTCCCAAAAACATGCACATGGAAGGAGCTGCTGCAAAAGCGATGCTGTGCTCGCTGCTGCTCCTCCTGAAGCTCTGGCTGCTAAATCTGAGGCTTTCCTTCCAATTTCAAGCTGCAAAGCACTTGCTGAATTGCAGGGAAAGTCCGGGAGGCATTTGCTGTGCTGGCACACCTTCTCCTTCCTAGACAGAGTGGAAAAGCTTTTCCCTGCCGTGTAGGCGACAAGAGACGCATTAGACAGGGATCCGGAGCTGTCCGAAGGTAAGCGCTTGTTCCCGGCCTCTTTCGGCACAAGCCCCCGCTCCGGAGCGCACCGCGGCCGGCAGGATGCTCTCTGCCGGCGAAGGTGCCGCTTCTCCGGCAAGGAAGCCTCAGCCGCTTCTCCTGCACACGGAGAGCGTGCTAGCTGCTGAAACGTGAAGAAAGAAGCTGCAGAAGACTGGCACTGAGCGTGCAGCTTTCCAGCGGAGAGAAAAAGCTACTTGAACACTCTGCAAGCCTTTCCACTCCCAAAAACATGCACATGGAAGGAGCTGCTGCAAAAGCGATGCTGTGCTCGCTGCTGCTCCTCCTGAAGCTCTGGCTGCTAAATCTGAGGCTTTCCTTCCAATTTCAAGCTGCAAAGCACTTGCTGAATTGCAGGGAAAGTCCGGGAGGCATTTGCTGTGCTGGCACACTTTCTCCTTCCTAGACAGAGTGGAAAAGCTTTTCCCTGCCGTGTAGGCGACAAGAGACGCATTACACCGGGATCCGGAGCTGTCCGAAGGTAAGCGCTTGTTCCCGGCCTCGTTCGGCACAAGCCCCCGCTCCGGAGCGCACCGCGGCCGGCAGGATGCTCTCTGCCGGCGAAGGTGCCGCTTCTCCGGCAAGGAAGCCTCAGCCGCTTCTCCTGCACACGGAGAGCGTGCTAGCTGCTGAAACGTGAAGAAAGAAGCTGCAGAAGACTGGCACTGAGCGTGCAGCTTTCCAGCGGAGAGAAAAAGCTACTTGAACACTCTGCAAGCCTTTCCACTCCCAAAAACATGCACATGGAAGGAGCTGCTGCAAAAGCGATGCTGTGCTCGCTGCTGCTCCTCCTGAAGCTCTGGCTGCTAAATCTGAGGCTTTCCTTCCAATTTCAAGCTGCAAAGCACTTGCTGAATTGCAGGGAAAGTCCGGGAGGCATTTGCTGTGCTGGCACACTTTCTCCTTCCTAGACAGAGTGGAAAAGCTTTTCTCTGCCGTGTAGGCGACAAGAGACGCATTAGACAGGGATCCGGAGCTGTCCGAAGGTAAGCGCCTGTTCCCGGCCTCTTTCGGCACAAGCCCCCGCTCCGGAGCGCACCGCGGCCGGCAGGATGCTCTCTGCCGGCGAAGGTGCCGCTTCTCCGGCAAGGAAGCCTCAGCCGCTTCTCCTGCACACGGAGAGCGTGCTAGCTGCTGAAACGTGAAGAAAGAAGCTGCAGAAGACTGGCACTGAGCGTGCAGCTTTCCAGCGGAGAGAAAAAGCTACTTGAACACTCTGCAAGCCTTTCCACTCCCAAAAACATGCACATGGAAGGAGCTGCTGCAAAAGCGATGCTGTGCTCGCTGCTGCTCCTCCTGAAGCTCTGGCTGCTAAATCTGAGGCTTTCCTTCCAATTTCAAGCTGCAAAGCACTTGCTGAATTGCAGGGAAAGTCCGGGAGGCATTTGCTGTGCTGGCACACTTTCTCCTTCCTAGACAGAGTGGAAAAGCTTTTCTCTGCCGTGTAGGCGACAAGAGACGCATTAGACAGGGATCCGGAGCTGTCCGAAGGTAAGCGCCTGTTGCCGGCCTCTTTCGGCACAAGCCCCCGCTCCGGAGCGCACCGCGGCCGGCAGGATGCTCTCTGCCGGCGAAGGTGCCGCTTCTCCGGCAAGGAAGCCTCAGCCGCTTCTCCTGCACACGGAGAGCGTGCTAGCTGCTGAAACGTGAAGAAAGAAGCTGCAGAAGACTGGCACTGAGCGTGCAGCTTTCCAGCGGAGAGAAAAAGCTACTTGAACACTCTGCAAGCCTTTCCACTCCCAAAAACATGCACATGGAAGGAGCTGCTGCAAAAGCGATGCTGTGCTCGCTGCTGCTCCTCCTGAAGCTCTGGCTGCTAAATCTGAGGCTTTCCTTCCAATTTCAAGCTGCAAAGCACTTGCTGAATTGCAGGGAAAGTCCGGGAGGCATTTGCTGTGCTGGCACACCTTCTCCTTCCTAGACAGAGTGGAAAAGCTTTTCCCTGCCGTGTAGGCGACAAGAGACGCATTAGACAGGGATCCGGAGCTGTCCGAAGGTAAGCGCTTGTTCCCGGCCTCTTTCGGCACAAGCCCCCGCTCCGGAGCGCACCGCGGCCGGCAGGATGCTCTCTGCCGGCGAAGGTGCCGCTTCTCCGGCAAGGAAGCCTCAGCCGCTTCTCCTGCACACGGAGAGCGTGCTAGCTGCTGAAACGTGAAGAAAGAAGCTGCAGAAGACTGGCACTGAGCGTGCAGCTTTCCAGCGGAGAGAAAAAGCTACTTGAACACTCTGCAAGCCTTTCCACTCCCAAAAACATGCACATGGAAGGAGCTGCTGCAAAAGCGATGCTGTGCTCGCTGCTGCTCCTCCTGAAGCTCTGGCTGCTAAATCTGAGGCTTTCCTTCCAATTTCAAGCTGCAAAGCACTTGCTGAATTGCAGGGAAAGTCCGGGAGGCATTTGCTGTGCTGGCACACTTTCTCCTTCCTAGACAGAGTGGAAAAGCTTTTCCCTGCCGTGTAGGCGACAAGAGACGCATTACACCGGGATCCGGAGCTGTCCGAAGGTAAGCGCTTGTTCCCGGCCTCGTTCGGCACAAGCCCCCGCTCCGGAGCGCACCGCGGCCGGCAGGATGCTCTCTGCCGGCGAAGGTGCCGCTTCTCCGGCAAGGAAGCCTCAGCCGCTTCTCCTGCACACGGAGAGCGTGCTAGCTGCTGAAACGTGAAGAAAGAAGCTGCAGAAGACTGGCACTGAGCGTGCAGCTTTCCAGCGGAGAGAAAAAGCTACTTGAACACTCTGCAAGCCTTTCCACTCCCAAAAACATGCACATGGAAGGAGCTGCTGCAAAAGCGATGCTGTGCTCGCTGCTGCTCCTCCTGAAGCTCTGGCTGCTAAATCTGAGGCTTTCCTTCCAATTTCAAGCTGCAAAGCACTTGCTGAATTGCAGGGAAAGTCCGGGAGGCATTTGCTGTGCTGGCACACTTTCTCCTTCCTAGACAGAGTGGAAAAGCTTTTCCCTGCCGTGTAGGCGACAAGAGACGCATTAGACAGGGATCCGGAGCTGTCCGAAGGTAAGCGCCTGTTCCCGGCCTCTTTCGGCACAAGCCCCCGCTCCGGAGCGCACCGCGGCCGGCAGGATGCTCTCTGCCGGCGAAGGTGCCGCTTCTCCGGCAAGGAAGCCTCAGCCGCTTCTCCTGCACACGGAGAGCGTGCTAGCTGCTGAAACGTGAAGAAAGAAGCTGCAGAAGACTGGCACTGAGCGTGCAGCTTTCCAGCGGAGAGAAAAAGGTACTTGAACACTCTGCAAGCCTTTCCACTCCCAAAAACATGCACATGGAAGGAGCTGCTGCAAAAGCGATGCTGTGCTCGCTGCTGCTCCTCCTGAAGCTCTGGCTGCTAAATCTGAGGCTTTCCTTCCAATTTCAAGCTGCAAAGCACTTGCTGAATTGCAGGGAAAGTCCGGGAGGCATTTGCTGTGCTGGCACACTTTCTCCTTCCTAGACAGAGTGGAAAAGCTTTTCCCTGCCGTGTAGGCGACAGGAGACGCATTAGACGGGCATTCGGAGCTGTCCGAAGGTAAGCGCCTGTTGCCGGCCTCTTTCGGCACAAGCCCCCGCTCCGGAGCGCACCGCGGCCGGCAGGATGCTCTCTGCCGGCGAAGGTGCCGCTTCTCCGGCAAGGAAGCCTCAGCCGCTTCTCCTGCACACGGAGAGCGTGCTAGCTGCTGAAACGTGAAGAAAGAAGCTGCAGAAGACTGGCACTGAGCGTGCAGCTTTCCAGCGGAGAGAAAAAGCTACTTGAACACTCTGCAAGCCTTTCCACTCCCAAAAACATGCACATGGAAGGAGCTGCTGCAAAAGCGATGCTGTGCTCGCTGCTGCTCCTCCTGAAGCTCTGGCTGCTAAATCTGAGGCTTTCCTTCCAATTTCAAGCTGCAAAGCACTTGCTGAATTGCAGGGAAAGTCCGGGAGGCATTTGCTGTGCTGGCACACTTTCTCCTTCCTAGACAGAGTGGAAAAGCTTTTCCCTGCCGTGTAGGCGACAGGAGACGCATTAGACAGGCATCCGGAGCTGTCCGAAGGTAAGCGCCTGTTGCCGGCCTCTTTCGGCACAAGCCCCCGCTCCGGAGCGCACCGCGGCCGGCAGGATGCTCTCTGCCGGCGAAGGTGCCGCTTCTCCGGCAAGGAAGCCTCAGCCGCTTCTCCTGCACACGGAGAGCGTGCTAGCTGCTGAAACGTGAAGAAAGAAGCTGCAGAAGACTGGCACTGAGCGTGCAGCTTTCCAGCGGAGAGAAAAAGCTACTTGAACACTCTGCAAGCCTTTCCACTCCCAAAAACATGCACATGGAAGGAGCTGCTGCAAAAGCGATGCTGTGCTCGCTGCTGCTCCTCCTGAAGCTCTGGCTGCTAAATCTGAGGCTTTCCTTCCAATTTCAAGCTGCAAAGCACTTGCTGAATTGCAGGGAAAGTCCGGGAGGCATTTGCTGTGCTGGCACACTTTCTCCTTCCTAGACAGAGTGGAAAAGCTTTTCCCTGCCGTGTAGGCGACAGGAGACGCATTAGACGGGCATTCGGAGCTGTCCGAAGGTAAGCGCCTGTTGCCGGCCTCTTTCGGCACAAGCCCCCGCTCCGGAGCGCACCGCGGCCGGCAGGATGCTCTCTGCCGGCGAAGGTGCCGCTTCTCCGGCAAGGAAGCCTCAGCCGCTTCTCCTGCACACGGAGAGCGTGCTAGCTGCTGAAACGTGAAGAAAGAAGCTGCAGAAGACTGGCACTGAGCGTGCAGCTTTCCAGCGGAGAGAAAAAGCTACTTGAACACTCTGCAAGCCTTTCCACTCCCAAAAACATGCACATGGAAGGAGCTGCTGCAAAAGCGATGCTGTGCTCGCTGCTGCTCCTCCTGAAGCTCTGGCTGCTAAATCTGAGGCTTTCCTTCCAATTTCAAGCTGCAAAGCACTTGCTGAATTGCAGGGAAAGTCCGGGAGGC
Source organism: Fringilla coelebs (assembly GCF_963513975.1). Classification (NCBI taxonomy): domain Eukaryota; kingdom Metazoa; phylum Chordata; class Aves; order Passeriformes; family Fringillidae; genus Fringilla; species Fringilla coelebs. The sequence continues at coordinate 66,180 of NW_028167300.1, read as the reverse complement.
ATTTGCTGTGCTGGCACACTTTCTCCTTCCTAGACAGAGTGGAAAAGCTTTTCCCTGCCGTGTAGGCGACAAGAGACGCATTAGACAGGGATCCGGAGCTGTCCGAAGGTAAGCGCCTGTTCCCGGCCTCTTTCGGCACAAGCCCCCGCTCCGGAGCGCACCGCGGCCGGCAGGATGCTCTCTGCCGGCGAAGGTGCCGCTTCTCCGGCAAGGAAGCCTCAGCCGCTTCTCCTGCACACGGAGAGCGTGCTAGCTGCTGAAACGTGAAGAAAGAAGCTGCAGAAGACTGGCACTGAGCGTGCAGCTTTCCAGCGGAGAGAAAAAGCTACTTGAACACTCTGCAAGCCTTTCCACTCCCAAAAACATGCACATGGAAGGAGCTGCTGCAAAAGCGATGCTGTGCTCGCTGCTGCTCCTCCTGAAGCTCTGGCTGCTAAATCTGAGGCTTTCCTTCCAATTTCAAGCTGCAAAGCACTTGCTGAATTGCAGGGAAAGTCCGGGAGGCATTTGCTGTGCTGGCACACTTTCTCCTTCCTAGACAGAGTGGAAAAGCTTTTCCCTGCCGTGTAGGCGACAGGAGACGCATTAGACGGGCATTCGGAGCTGTCCGAAGGTAAGCGCCTGTTGCCGGCCTCTTTCGGCACAAGCCCCCGCTCCGGAGCGCACCGCGGCCGGCAGGATGCTCTCTGCCGGCGAAGGTGCCGCTTCTCCGGCAAGGAAGCCTCAGCCGCTTCTCCTGCACACGGAGAGCGTGCTAGCTGCTGAAACGTGAAGAAAGAAGCTGCAGAAGACTGGCACTGAGCGTGCAGCTTTCCAGCGGAGAGAAAAAGCTACTTGAACACTCTGCAAGCCTTTCCACTCCCAAAAACATGCACATGGAAGGAGCTGCTGCAAAAGCGATGCTGTGCTCGCTGCTGCTCCTCCTGAAGCTCTGGCTGCTAAATCTGAGGCTTTCCTTCCAATTTCAAGCTGCAAAGCACTTGCTGAATTGCAGGGAAAGTCCGGGAGGCATTTGCTGTGCTGGCACACTTTCTCCTTCCTAGACAGAGTGGAAAAGCTTTTCCCTGCCGTGTAGGCGACAAGAGACGCATTAGACAGGGATCCGGAGCTGTCCGAAGGTAAGCGCCTGTTCCCGGCCTCTTTCGGCACAAGCCCCCGCTCCGGAGCGCACCGCGGCCGGCAGGATGCTCTCTGCCGGCGAAGGTGCCGCTTCTCCGGCAAGGAAGCCTCAGCCGCTTCTCCTGCACACGGAGAGCGTGCTAGCTGCTGAAACGTGAAGAAAGAAGCTGCAGAAGACTGGCACTGAGCGTGCAGCTTTCCAGCGGAGAGAAAAAGCTACTTGAACACTCTGCAAGCCTTTCCACTCCCAAAAACATGCACATGGAAGGAGCTGCTGCAAAAGCGATGCTGTGCTCGCTGCTGCTCCTCCTGAAGCTCTGGCTGCTAAATCTGAGGCTTTCCTTCCAATTTCAAGCTGCAAAGCACTTGCTGAATTGCAGGGAAAGTCCGGGAGGCATTTGCTGTGCTGGCACACTTTCTCCTTCCTAGACAGAGTGGAAAAGCTTTTCCCTGCCGTGTAGGCGACAGGAGACGCATTAGACGGGCATTCGGAGCTGTCCGAAGGTAAGCGCCTGTTGCCGGCCTCTTTCGGCACAAGCCCCCGCTCCGGAGCGCACCGCGGCCGGCAGGATGCTCTCTGCCGGCGAAGGTGCCGCTTCTCCGGCAAGGAAGCCTCAGCCGCTTCTCCTGCACACGGAGAGCGTGCTAGCTGCTGAAACGTGAAGAAAGAAGCTGCAGAAGACTGGCACTGAGCGTGCAGCTTTCCAGCGGAGAGAAAAAGCTACTTGAACACTCTGCAAGCCTTTCCACTCCCAAAAACATGCACATGGAAGGAGCTGCTGCAAAAGCGATGCTGTGCTCGCTGCTGCTCCTCCTGAAGCTCTGGCTGCTAAATCTGAGGCTTTCCTTCCAATTTCAAGCTGCAAAGCACTTGCTGAATTGCAGGGAAAGTCCGGGAGGCATTTGCTGTGCTGGCACACTTTCTCCTTCCTAGACAGAGTGGAAAAGCTTTTCCCTGCCGTGTAGGCGACAGGAGACGCATTAGACAGGCATCCGGAGCTGTCCGAAGGTAAGCGCCTGTTGCCGGCCTCTTTCGGCACAAGCCCCCGCTCCGGAGCGCACCGCGGCCGGCAGGATGCTCTCTGCCGGCGAAGGTGCCGCTTCTCCGGCAAGGAAGCCTCAGCCGCTTCTCCTGCACACGGAGAGCGTGCTAGCTGCTGAAACGTGAAGAAAGAAGCTGCAGAAGACTGGCACTGAGCGTGCAGCTTTCCAGCGGAGAGAAAAAGCTACTTGAACACTCTGCAAGCCTTTCCACTCCCAAAAACATGCACATGGAAGGAGCTGCTGCAAAAGCGATGCTGTGCTCGCTGCTGCTCCTCCTGAAGCTCTGGCTGCTAAATCTGAGGCTTTCCTTCCAATTTCAAGCTGCAAAGCACTTGCTGAATTGCAGGGAAAGTCCGGGAGGCATTTGCTGTGCTGGCACACTTTCTCCTTCCTAGACAGAGTGGAAAAGCTTTTCCCTGCCGTGTAGGCGACAGGAGACGCATTAGACGGGCATTCGGAGCTGTCCGAAGGTAAGCGCCTGTTGCCGGCCTCTTTCGGCACAAGCCCCCGCTCCGGAGCGCACCGCGGCCGGCAGGATGCTCTCTGCCGGCGAAGGTGCTGCTTCTCCGGCAAGGAAGCCTCAGCCGCTTCTCCTGCACACGGAGAGCGTGCTAGCTGCTGAAACGTGAAGAAAGAAGCTGCAGAACACTGGCACTGAGCGTGCAGCTTTCCAGCGGAGAGAAAAAGCTACTTGAACACTCTGCAAGCCTTTCCACTCCCAAAAACATGCACATGGAAGGAGCTGCTGCAAAAGCGATGCTGTGCTCGCTGCTGCTCCTCCTGAAGCTCTGGCTGCTAAATCTGAGGCTTTCCTTCCAATTTCAAGCTGCAAAGCACTTGCTGAATTGCAGGGAAAGTCCGGGAGGCATTTGCTGTGCTGGCACACTTTCTCCTTCCTAGACAGAGTGGAAAAGCTTTTCCCTGCCGTGTAGGCGACAAGAGACGCATTAGACCGGGATCCGGAGCTGTCCGAAGGTAAGCGCCTGTTGCCGGCCTCTTTCGGCACAAGCCCCCGCTCCGGAGCGCACCGCGGCCGGCAGGATGCTCTCTGCCGGCGAAGGTGCCGCTTCTCCGGCAAGGAAGCCTCAGCCGCTTCTCCTGCACACGGAGAGCGTGCTAGCTGCTGAAACGTGAAGAAAGAAGCTGCAGAAGACTGGCACTGAGCGTGCAGCTTTCCAGCGGAGAGAAAAAGCTACTTGAACACTCTGCAAGCCTTTCCACTCCCAAAAACATGCACATGGAAGGAGCTGCTGCAAAAGCGATGCTGTGCTCGCTGCTGCTCCTCCTGAAGCTCTGGCTGCTAAATCTGAGGCTTTCCTTCCAATTTCAAGCTGCAAAGCACTTGCTGAATTGCAGGGAAAGTCCGGGAGGCATTTGCTGTGCTGGCACACTTTCTCCTTCCTAGACAGAGTGGAAAAGCTTTTCCCTGCCGTGTAGGCGACAGGAGACGCATTAGACGGGCATTCGGAGCTGTCCGAAGGTAAGCGCCTGTTGCCGGCCTCTTTCGGCACAAGCCCCCGCTCCGGAGCGCACCGCGGCCGGCAGGATGCTCTCTGCCGGCGAAGGTGCCGCTTCTCCGGCAAGGAAGCCTCAGCCGCTTCTCCTGCACACGGAGAGCGTGCTAGCTGCTGAAACGTGAAGAAAGAAGCTGCAGAAGACTGGCACTGAGCGTGCAGCTTTCCAGCGGAGAGAAAAAGCTACTTGAACACTCTGCAAGCCTTTCCACTCCCAAAAACATGCACATGGAAGGAGCTGCTGCAAAAGCGATGCTGTGCTCGCTGCTGCTCCTCCTGAAGCTCTGGCTGCTAAATCTGAGGCTTTCCTTCCAATTTCAAGCTGCAAAGCACTTGCTGAATTGCAGGGAAAGTCCGGGAGGCATTTGCTGTGCTGGCACACTTTCTCCTTCCTAGACAGAGTGGAAAAGCTTTTCCCTGCCGTGTAGGCGACAAGAGACGCATTAGACAGGGATCCGGAGCTGTCCGAAGGTAAGCGCCTGTTGCCGGCCTCTTTCGGCACAAGCCCCCGCTCCGGAGCGCACCGCGGCCGGCAGGATGCTCTCTGCCGGCGAAGGTGCCGCTTCTCCGGCAAGGAAGCCTCAGCCGCTTCTCCTGCACACGGAGAGCGTGCTAGCTGCTGAAACGTGAAGAAAGAAGCTGCAGAAGACTGGCACTGAGCGTGCAGCTTTCCAGCGGAGAGAAAAAGCTACTTGAACACTCTGCAAGCCTTTCCACTCCCAAAAACATGCACATGGAAGGAGCTGCTGCAAAAGCGATGCTGTGCTCGCTGCTGCTCGTCCTGAAGCTCTGGCTGCTAAATCTGAGGCTTTCCTTCCAATTTCAAGCTGCAAAGCACTTGCTGAATTGCAGGGAAAGTCCGGGAGGCATTTGCTGTGCTGGCACACTTTCTCCTTCCTAGACAGAGTGGAAAAGCTTTTCTCTGCCGTGTAGGCGACAAGAGACGCATTAGACAGGCATCCGGAGCTGTCCGAAGGTAAGCGCCTGTTGCCGGCCTCTTTCGGCACAAGCCCCCGCTCCGGAGCGCACCGCGGCCGGCAGGATGCTCTCTGCCGGCGAAGGTGCCGCTTCTCCGGCAAGGAAGCCTCAGCCGCTTCTCCTGCACACGGAGAGCGTGCTAGCTGCTGAAACGTGAAGAAAGAAGCTGCAGAAGACTGGCACTGAGCGTGCAGCTTTCCAGCGGAGAGAAAAAGCTACTTGAACACTCTGCAAGCCTTTCCACTCCCAAAAACATGCACATGGAAGGAGCTGCTGCAAAAGCGATGCTGTGCTCGCTGCTGCTCCTCCTGAAGCTCTGGCTGCTAAATCTGAGGCTTTCCTTCCAATTTCAAGCTGCAAAGCACTTGCTGAATTGCAGGGAAAGTCCGGGAGGCATTTGCTGTGCTGGCACACTTTCTCCTTCCTAGACAGAGTGGAAAAGCTTTTCCCTGCCGTGTAGGCGACAGGAGACGCATTAGACAGGCATCCGGAGCTGTCCGAAGGTAAGCGCCTGTTGCCGGCCTCTTTCGGCACAAGCCCCCGCTCCGGAGCGCACCGCGGCCGGCAGGATGCTCTCTGCCGGCGAAGGTGCTGCTTCTCCGGCAAGGAAGCCTCAGCCGCTTCTCCTGCACACGGAGAGCGTGCTAGCTGCTGAAACGTGAAGAAAGAAGCTGCAGAAGACTGGCACTGAGCGTGCAGCTTTCCAGCGGAGAGAAAAAGCTACTTGAACACTCTGCAAGCCTTTCCACTCCCAAAAACATGCACATGGAAGGAGCTGCTGCAAAAGCGATGCTGTGCTCGCTGCTGCTCCTCCTGAAGCTCTGGCTGCTAAATCTGAGGCTTTCCTTCCAATTTCAAGCTGCAAAGCACTTGCTGAATTGCAGGGAAAGTCCGGGAGGCATTTGCTGTGCTGGCACACTTTCTCCTTCCTAGACAGAGTGGAAAAGCTTTTCCCTGCCGTGTAGGCGACAAGAGACGCATTAGACCGGGATCCGGAGCTGTCCGAAGGTAAGCGCCTGTTCCCGGCCTCTTTCGGCACAAGCCCCCGCTCCGGAGCGCACCGCGGCCGGCAGGATGCTCTCTGCCGGCGAAGGTGCCGCTTCTCCGGCAAGGAAGCCTCAGCCGCTTCTCCTGCACACGGAGAGCGTGCTAGCTGCTGAAACGTGAAGAAAGAAGCTGCAGAAGACTGGCACTGAGCGTGCAGCTTTCCAGCGGAGAGAAAAAGCTACTTGAACACTCTGCAAGCCTTTCCACTCCCAAAAACATGCACATGGAAGGAGCTGCTGCAAAAGCGATGCTGTGCTCGCTGCTGCTCCTCCTGAAGCTCTGGCTGCTAAATCTGAGGCTTTCCTTCCAATTTCAAGCTGCAAAGCACTTGCTGAATTGCAGGGAAAGTCCGGGAGGCATTTGCTGTGCTGGCACACTTTCTCCTTCCTAGACAGAGTGGAAAAGCTTTTCCCTGCCGTGTAGGCGACAGGAGACGCATTAGACGGGCATTCGGAGCTGTCCGAAGGTAAGCGCCTGTTGCCGGCCTCTTTCGGCACAAGCCCCCGCTCCGGAGCGCACCGCGGCCGGCAGGATGCTCTCTGCCGGCGAAGGTGCCGCTTCTCCGGCAAGGAAGCCTCAGCCGCTTCTCCTGCACACGGAGAGCGTGCTAGCTGCTGAAACGTGAAGAAAGAAGCTGCAGAAGACTGGCACTGAGCGTGCAGCTTTCCAGCGGAGAGAAAAAGCTACTTGAACACTCTGCAAGCCTTTCCACTCCCAAAAACATGCACATGGAAGGAGCTGCTGCAAAAGCGATGCTGTGCTCGCTGCTGCTCCTCCTGAAGCTCTGGCTGCTAAATCTGAGGCTTTCCTTCCAATTTCAAGCTGCAAAGCACTTGCTGAATTGCAGGGAAAGTCCGGGAGGCATTTGCTGTGCTGGCACACTTTCTCCTTCCTAGACAGAGTGGAAAAGCTTTTCCCTGCCGTGTAGGCGACAGGAGACGCATTAGACAGGCATCCGGAGCTGTCCGAAGGTAAGCGCCTGTTGCCGGCCTCTTTCGGCACAAGCCCCCGCTCCGGAGCGCACCGCGGCCGGCAGGATGCTCTCTGCCGGCGAAGGTGCCGCTTCTCCGGCAAGGAAGCCTCAGCCGCTTCTCCTGCACACGGAGAGCGTGCTAGCTGCTGAAACGTGAAGAAAGAAGCTGCAGAAGACTGGCACTGAGCGTGCAGCTTTCCAGCGGAGAGAAAAAGCTACTTGAACACTCTGCAAGCCTTTCCAGTCCCAAAAACATGCACATGGAAGGAGCTGCTGCAAAAGCGATGCTGTGCTCGCTGCTGCTCCTCCTGAAGCTCTGGCTGCTAAATCTGAGGCTTTCCTTCCAATTTCAAGCTGCAAAGCACTTGCTGAATTGCAGGGAAAGTCCGGGAGGCATTTGCTGTGCTGGCACACTTTCTCCTTCCTAGACAGAGTGGAAAAGCTTTTCTCTGCCGTGTAGGCGACAAGAGACGCATTAGACAGGGATCCGGAGCTGTCCGAAGGTAAGCGCTTGTTCCCGGCCTCTTTCGGCACAAGCCCCCGCTCCGGAGCGCACCGCGGCCGGCAGGATGCTCTCTGCCGGCGAAGGTGCCGCTTCTCCGGCAAGGAAGCCTCAGCCGCTTCTCCTGCACACGGAGAGCGTGCTAGCTGCTGAAACGTGAAGAAAGAAGCTGCAGAAGACTGGCACTGAGCGTGCAGCTTTCCAGCGGAGAGAAAAAGCTACTTGAACACTCTGCAAGCCTTTCCACTCCCAAAAACATGCACATGGAAGGAGCTGCTGCAAAAGCGATGCTGTGCTCGCTGCTGCTCCTCCTGAAGCTCTGGCTGCTAAATCTGAGGCTTTCCTTCCAATTTCAAGCTGCAAAGCACTTGCTGAATTGCAGGGAAAGTCCGGGAGGCATTTGCTGTGCTGGCACACTTTCTCCTTCCTAGACAGAGTGGAAAAGCTTTTCCCTGCCGTGTAGGCGACAGGAGACGCATTAGACAGGCATCCGGAGCTGTCCGAAGGTAAGCGCCTGTTGCCGGCCTCTTTCGGCACAAGCCCCCGCTCCGGAGCGCACCGCGGCCGGCAGGATGCTCTCTGCCGGCGAAGGTGCCGCTTCTCCGGCAAGGAAGCCTCAGCCGCTTCTCCTGCACACGGAGAGCGTGCTAGCTGCTGAAACGTGAAGAAAGAAGCTGCAGAACACTGGCACTGAGCGTGCAGCTTTCCAGCGGAGAGAAAAAGCTACTTGAACACTCTGCAAGCCTTTCCACTCCCAAAAACATGCACATGGAAGGAGCTGCTGCAAAAGCGATGCTGTGCTCGCTGCTGCTCCTCCTGAAGCTCTGGCTGCTAAATCTGAGGCTTTCCTTCCAATTTCAAGCTGCAAAGCACTTGCTGAATTGCAGGGAAAGTCCGGGAGGCATTTGCTGTGCTGGCACACTTTCTCCTTCCTAGACAGAGTGGAAAAGCTTTTCCCTGCCGTGTAGGCGACAAGAGACGCATTAGACCGGGATCCGGAGCTGTCCGAAGGTAAGCGCCTGTTCCCGGCCTCTTTCGGCACAAGCCCCCGCTCCGGAGCGCACCGCGGCCGGCAGGATGCTCTCTGCCGGCGAAGGTGCCGCTTCTCCGGCAAGGAAGCCTCAGCCGCTTCTCCTGCACACGGAGAGCGTGCTAGCTGCTGAAACGTGAAGAAAGAAGCTGCAGAAGACTGGCACTGAGCGTGCAGCTTTCCAGCGGAGAGAAAAAGCTACTTGAACACTCTGCAAGCCTTTCCACTCCCAAAAACATGCACATGGAAGGAGCTGCTGCAAAAGCGATGCTGTGCTCGCTGCTGCTCCTCCTGAAGCTCTGGCTGCTAAATCTGAGGCTTTCCTTCCAATTTCAAGCTGCAAAGCACTTGCTGAATTGCAGGGAAAGTCCGGGAGGCATTTGCTGTGCTGGCACACTTTCTCCTTCCTAGACAGAGTGGAAAAGCTTTTCTCTGCCGTGTAGGCGACAAGAGACGCATTAGACAGGGATCCGGAGCTGTCCGAAGGTAAGCGCTTGTTCCCGGCCTCTTTCGGCACAAGCCCCCGCTCCGGAGCGCACCGCGGCCGGCAGGATGCTCTCTGCCGGCGAAGGTGCCGCTTCTCCGGCAAGGAAGCCTCAGCCGCTTCTCCTGCACACGGAGAGCGTGCTAGCTGCTGAAACGTGAAGAAAGAAGCTGCAGAAGACTGGCACTGAGCGTGCAGCTTTCCAGCGGAGAGAAAAAGCTACTTGAACACTCTGCAAGCCTTTCCACTCCCAAAAACATGCACATGGAAGGAGCTGCTGCAAAAGCGATGCTGTGCTCGCTGCTGCTCCTCCTGAAGCTCTGGCTGCTAAATCTGAGGCTTTCCTTCCAATTTCAAGCTGCAAAGCACTTGCTGAATTGCAGGGAAAGTCCGGGAGGCATTTGCTGTGCTGGCACACTTTCTCCTTCCTAGACAGAGTGGAAAAGCTTTTCCCTGCCGTGTAGGCGACAAGAGACGCATTACACCGGGATCCGGAGCTGTCCGAAGGTAAGCGCCTGTTGCCGGCCTCTTTCGGCACAAGCCCCCGCTCCGGAGCGCACCGCGGCCGGCAGGATGCTCTCTGCCGGCGAAGGTGCCGCTTCTCCGGCAAGGAAGCCTCAGCCGCTTCTCCTGCACACGGAGAGCGTGCTAGCTGCTGAAACGTGAAGAAAGAAGCTGCAGAAGACTGGCACTGAGCGTGCAGCTTTCCAGCGGAGAGAAAAAGCTACTTGAACACTCTGCAAGCCTTTCCACTCCCAAAAACATGCACATGGAAGGAGCTGCTGCAAAAGCGATGCTGTGCTCGCTGCTGCTCGTCCTGAAGCTCTGGCTGCTAAATCTGAGGCTTTCCTTCCAATTTCAAGCTGCAAAGCACTTGCTGAATTGCAGGGAAAGTCCGGGAGGCATTTGCTGTGCTGGCACACTTTCTCCTTCCTAGACAGAGTGGAAAAGCTTTTCTCTGCCGTGTAGGCGACAAGAGACGCATTAGACAGGCATCCGGAGCTGTCCGAAGGTAAGCGCCTGTTGCCGGCCTCTTTCGGCACAAGCCCCCGCTCCGGAGCGCACCGCGGCCGGCAGGATGCTCTCTGCCGGCGAAGGTGCCGCTTCTCCGGCAAGGAAGCCTCAGCCGCTTCTCCTGCACACGGAGAGCGTGCTAGCTGCTGAAACGTGAAGAAAGAAGCTGCAGAAGACTGGCACTGAGCGTGCAGCTTTCCAGCGGAGAGAAAAAGCTACTTGAACACTCTGCAAGCCTTTCCACTCCCAAAAACATGCACATGGAAGGAGCTGCTGCAAAAGCGATGCTGTGCTCGCTGCTGCTCCTCCTGAAGCTCTGGCTGCTAAATCTGAGGCTTTCCTTCCAATTTCAAGCTGCAAAGCACTTGCTGAATTGCAGGGAAAGTCCGGGAGGCATTTGCTGTGCTGGCACACTTTCTCCTTCCTAGACAGAGTGGAAAAGCTTTTCCCTGCCGTGTAGGCGACAGGAGACGCATTAGACAGGCATCCGGAGCTGTCCGAAGGTAAGCGCCTGTTGCCGGCCTCTTTCGGCACAAGCCCCCGCTCCGGAGCGCACCGCGGCCGGCAGGATGCTCTCTGCCGGCGAAGGTGCTGCTTCTCCGGCAAGGAAGCCTCAGCCGCTTCTCCTGCACACGGAGAGCGTGCTAGCTGCTGAAACGTGAAGAAAGAAGCTGCAGAAGACTGGCACTGAGCGTGCAGCTTTCCAGCGGAGAGAAAAAGCTACTTGAACACTCTGCAAGCCTTTCCACTCCCAAAAACATGCACATGGAAGGAGCTGCTGCAAAAGCGATGCTGTGCTCGCTGCTGCTCCTCCTGAAGCTCTGGCTGCTAAATCTGAGGCTTTCCTTCCAATTTCAAGCTGCAAAGCACTTGCTGAATTGCAGGGAAAGTCCGGGAGGCATTTGCTGTGCTGGCACACTTTCTCCTTCCTAGACAGAGTGGAAAAGCTTTTCCCTGCCGTGTAGGCGACAAGAGACGCATTAGACCGGGATCCGGAGCTGTCCGAAGGTAAGCGCCTGTTCCCGGCCTCTTTCGGCACAAGCCCCCGCTCCGGAGCGCACCGCGGCCGGCAGGATGCTCTCTGCCGGCGAAGGTGCCGCTTCTCCGGCAAGGAAGCCTCAGCCGCTTCTCCTGCACACGGAGAGCGTGCTAGCTGCTGAAACGTGAAGAAAGAAGCTGCAGAAGACTGGCACTGAGCGTGCAGCTTTCCAGCGGAGAGAAAAAGCTACTTGAACACTCTGCAAGCCTTTCCACTCCCAAAAACATGCACATGGAAGGAGCTGCTGCAAAAGCGATGCTGTGCTCGCTGCTGCTCCTCCTGAAGCTCTGGCTGCTAAATCTGAGGCTTTCCTTCCAATTTCAAGCTGCAAAGCACTTGCTGAATTGCAGGGAAAGTCCGGGAGGCATTTGCTGTGCTGGCACACTTTCTCCTTCCTAGACAGAGTGGAAAAGCTTTTCCCTGCCGTGTAGGCGACAGGAGACGCATTAGACGGGCATTCGGAGCTGTCCGAAGGTAAGCGCCTGTTGCCGGCCTCTTTCGGCACAAGCCCCCGCTCCGGAGCGCACCGCGGCCGGCAGGATGCTCTCTGCCGGCGAAGGTGCCGCTTCTCCGGCAAGGAAGCCTCAGCCGCTTCTCCTGCACACGGAGAGCGTGCTAGCTGCTGAAACGTGAAGAAAGAAGCTGCAGAAGACTGGCACTGAGCGTGCAGCTTTCCAGCGGAGAGAAAAAGCTACTTGAACACTCTGCAAGCCTTTCCACTCCCAAAAACATGCACATGGAAGGAGCTGCTGCAAAAGCGATGCTGTGCTCGCTGCTGCTCCTCCTGAAGCTCTGGCTGCTAAATCTGAGGCTTTCCTTCCAATTTCAAGCTGCAAAGCACTTGCTGAATTGCAGGGAAAGTCCGGGAGGCATTTGCTGTGCTGGCACACTTTCTCCTTCCTAGACAGAGTGGAAAAGCTTTTCCCTGCCGTGTAGGCGACAGGAGACGCATTAGACAGGCATCCGGAGCTGTCCGAAGGTAAGCGCCTGTTGCCGGCCTCTTTCGGCACAAGCCCCCGCTCCGGAGCGCACCGCGGCCGGCAGGATGCTCTCTGCCGGCGAAGGTGCCGCTTCTCCGGCAAGGAAGCCTCAGCCGCTTCTCCTGCACACGGAGAGCGTGCTAGCTGCTGAAACGTGAAGAAAGAAGCTGCAGAAGACTGGCACTGAGCGTGCAGCTTTCCAGCGGAGAGAAAAAGCTACTTGAACACTCTGCAAGCCTTTCCAGTCCCAAAAACATGCACATGGAAGGAGCTGCTGCAAAAGCGATGCTGTGCTCGCTGCTGCTCCTCCTGAAGCTCTGGCTGCTAAATCTGAGGCTTTCCTTCCAATTTCAAGCTGCAAAGCACTTGCTGAATTGCAGGGAAAGTCCGGGAGGCATTTGCTGTGCTGGCACACTTTCTCCTTCCTAGACAGAGTGGAAAAGCTTTTCTCTGCCGTGTAGGCGACAAGAGACGCATTAGACAGGGATCCGGAGCTGTCCGAAGGTAAGCGCTTGTTCCCGGCCTCTTTCGGCACAAGCCCCCGCTCCGGAGCGCACCGCGGCCGGCAGGATGCTCTCTGCCGGCGAAGGTGCCGCTTCTCCGGCAAGGAAGCCTCAGCCGCTTCTCCTGCACACGGAGAGCGTGCTAGCTGCTGAAACGTGAAGAAAGAAGCTGCAGAAGACTGGCACTGAGCGTGCAGCTTTCCAGCGGAGAGAAAAAGCTACTTGAACACTCTGCAAGCCTTTCCACTCCCAAAAACATGCACATGGAAGGAGCTGCTGCAAAAGCGATGCTGTGCTCGCTGCTGCTCCTCCTGAAGCTCTGGCTGCTAAATCTGAGGCTTTCCTTCCAATTTCAAGCTGCAAAGCACTTGCTGAATTGCAGGGAAAGTCCGGGAGGCATTTGCTGTGCTGGCACACTTTCTCCTTCCTAGACAGAGTGGAAAAGCTTTTCCCTGCCGTGTAGGCGACAGGAGACGCATTAGACAGGCATCCGGAGCTGTCCGAAGGTAAGCGCCTGTTGCCGGCCTCTTTCGGCACAAGCCCCCGCTCCGGAGCGCACCGCGGCCGGCAGGATGCTCTCTGCCGGCGAAGGTGCCGCTTCTCCGGCAAGGAAGCCTCAGCCGCTTCTCCTGCACACGGAGAGCGTGCTAGCTGCTGAAACGTGAAGAAAGAAGCTGCAGAACACTGGCACTGAGCGTGCAGCTTTCCAGCGGAGAGAAAAAGCTACTTGAACACTCTGCAAGCCTTTCCACTCCCAAAAACATGCACATGGAAGGAGCTGCTGCAAAAGCGATGCTGTGCTCGCTGCTGCTCCTCCTGAAGCTCTGGCTGCTAAATCTGAGGCTTTCCTTCCAATTTCAAGCTGCAAAGCACTTGCTGAATTGCAGGGAAAGTCCGGGAGGCATTTGCTGTGCTGGCACACTTTCTCCTTCCTAGACAGAGTGGAAAAGCTTTTCCCTGCCGTGTAGGCGACAAGAGACGCATTAGACCGGGATCCGGAGCTGTCCGAAGGTAAGCGCCTGTTCCCGGCCTCTTTCGGCACAAGCCCCCGCTCCGGAGCGCACCGCGGCCGGCAGGATGCTCTCTGCCGGCGAAGGTGCCGCTTCTCCGGCAAGGAAGCCTCAGCCGCTTCTCCTGCACACGGAGAGCGTGCTAGCTGCTGAAACGTGAAGAAAGAAGCTGCAGAAGACTGGCACTGAGCGTGCAGCTTTCCAGCGGAGAGAAAAAGCTACTTGAACACTCTGCAAGCCTTTCCACTCCCAAAAACATGCACATGGAAGGAGCTGCTGCAAAAGCGATGCTGTGCTCGCTGCTGCTCCTCCTGAAGCTCTGGCTGCTAAATCTGAGGCTTTCCTTCCAATTTCAAGCTGCAAAGCACTTGCTGAATTGCAGGGAAAGTCCGGGAGGCATTTGCTGTGCTGGCACACTTTCTCCTTCCTAGACAGAGTGGAAAAGCTTTTCTCTGCCGTGTAGGCGACAAGAGACGCATTAGACCGGGATCCGGAGCTGTCCGAAGGTAAGCGCTTGTTCCCGGCCTCTTTCGGCACAAGCCCCCGCTCCGGAGCGCACCGCGGCCGGCAGGATGCTCTCTGCCGGCGAAGGTGCCGCTTCTCCGGCAAGGAAGCCTCAGCCGCTTCTCCTGCACACGGAGAGCGTGCTAGCTGCTGAAACGTGAAGAAAGAAGCTGCAGAAGACTGGCACTGAGCGTGCAGCTTTCCAGCGGAGAGAAAAAGCTACTTGAACACTCTGCAAGCCTTTCCACTCCCAAAAACATGCACATGGAAGGAGCTGCTGCAAAAGCGATGCTGTGCTCGCTGCTGCTCCTCCTGAAGCTCTGGCTGCTAAATCTGAGGCTTTCCTTCCAATTTCAAGCTGCAAAGCACTTGCTGAATTGCAGGGAAAGTCCGGGAGGCATTTGCTGTGCTGGCACACTTTCTCCTTCCTAGACAGAGTGGAAAAGCTTTTCCCTGCCGTGTAGGCGACAGGAGACGCATTAGACAGGCATCCGGAGCTGTCCGAAGGTAAGCGCCTGTTGCCGGCCTCTTTCGGCACAAGCCCCCGCTCCGGAGCGCACCGCGGCCGGCAGGATGCTCTCTGCCGGCGAAGGTGCCGCTTCTCCGGCAAGGAAGCCTCAGCCGCTTCTCCTGCACACGGAGAGCGTGCTAGCTGCTGAAACGTGAAGAAAGAAGCTGCAGAACACTGGCACTGAGCGTGCAGCTTTCCAGCGGAGAGAAAAAGCTACTTGAACACTCTGCAAGCCTTTCCACTCCCAAAAACATGCACATGGAAGGAGCTGCTGCAAAAGCGATGCTGTGCTCGCTGCTGCTCCTCCTGAAGCTCTGGCTGCTAAATCTGAGGCTTTCCTTCCAATTTCAAGCTGCAAAGCACTTGCTGAATTGCAGGGAAAGTCCGGGAGGCATTTGCTGTGCTGGCACACTTTCTCCTTCCTAGACAGAGTGGAAAAGCTTTTCCCTGCCGTGTAGGCGACAAGAGACGCATTAGACCGGGATCCGGAGCTGTCCGAAGGTAAGCGCCTGTTCCCGGCCTCTTTCGGCACAAGCCCCCGCTCCGGAGCGCACCGCGGCCGGCAGGATGCTCTCTGCCGGCGAAGGTGCCGCTTCTCCGGCAAGGAAGCCTCAGCCGCTTCTCCTGCACACGGAGAGCGTGCTAGCTGCTGAAACGTGAAGAAAGAAGCTGCAGAAGACTGGCACTGAGCGTGCAGCTTTCCAGCGGAGAGAAAAAGCTACTTGAACACTCTGCAAGCCTTTCCACTCCCAAAAACATGCACATGGAAGGAGCTGCTGCAAAAGCGATGCTGTGCTCGCTGCTGCTCCTCCTGAAGCTCTGGCTGCTAAATCTGAGGCTTTCCTTCCAATTTCAAGCTGCAAAGCACTTGCTGAATTGCAGGGAAAGTCCGGGAGGCATTTGCTGTGCTGGCACACTTTCTCCTTCCTAGACAGAGTGGAAAAGCTTTTCTCTGCCGTGTAGGCGACAAGAGACGCATTAGACAGGGATCCGGAGCTGTCCGAAGGTAAGCGCTTGTTCCCGGCCTCTTTCGGCACAAGCCCCCGCTCCGGAGCGCACCGCGGCCGGCAGGATGCTCTCTGCCGGCGAAGGTGCCGCTTCTCCGGCAAGGAAGCCTCAGCCGCTTCTCCTGCACACGGAGAGCGTGCTAGCTGCTGAAACGTGAAGAAAGAAGCTGCAGAAGACTGGCACTGAGCGTGCAGCTTTCCAGCGGAGAGAAAAAGCTACTTGAACACTCTGCAAGCCTTTCCACTCCCAAAAACATGCACATGGAAGGAGCTGCTGCAAAAGCGATGCTGTGCTCGCTGCTGCTCCTCCTGAAGCTCTGGCTGCTAAATCTGAGGCTTTCCTTCCAATTTCAAGCTGCAAAGCACTTGCTGAATTGCAGGGAAAGTCCGGGAGGCATTTGCTGTGCTGGCACACTTTCTCCTTCCTAGACAGAGTGGAAAAGCTTTTCCCTGCCGTGTAGGCGACAGGAGACGCATTAGACAGGCATCCGGAGCTGTCCGAAGGTAAGCGCCTGTTCCCGGCCTCTTTCGGCACAAGCCCCCGCTCCGGAGCGCACCGCGGCCGGCAGGATGCTCTCTGCCGGCGAAGGTGCTGCTTCTCCGGCAAGGAAGCCTCAGCCGCTTCTCCTGCACACGGAGAGCGTGCTAGCTGCTGAAACGTGAAGAAAGAAGCTGCAGAAGACTGGCACTGAGCGTGCAGCTTTCCAGCGGAGAGAAAAAGCTACTTGAACACTCTGCAAGCCTTTCCACTCCCAAAAACATGCACATGGAAGGAGCTGCTGCAAAAGCGATGCTGTGCTCGCTGCTGCTCCTCCTGAAGCTCTGGCTGCTAAATCTGAGGCTTTCCTTCCAATTTCAAGCTGCAAAGCACTTGCTGAATTGCAGGGAAAGTCCGGGAGGCATTTGCTGTGCTGGCACACTTTCTCCTTCCTAGACAGAGTGGAAAAGCTTTTCCCTGCCGTGTAGGCGACAAGAGACGCATTAGACCGGGATCCGGAGCTGTCCGAAGGTAAGCGCCTGTTCCCGGCCTCTTTCGGCACAAGCCCCCGCTCCGGAGCGCACCGCGGCCGGCAGGATGCTCTCTGCCGGCGAAGGTGCCGCTTCTCCGGCAAGGAAGCCTCAGCCGCTTCTCCTGCACACGGAGAGCGTGCTAGCTGCTGAAACGTGAAGAAAGAAGCTGCAGAAGACTGGCACTGAGCGTGCAGCTTTCCAGCGGAGAGAAAAAGCTACTTGAACACTCTGCAAGCCTTTCCACTCCCAAAAACATGCACATGGAAGGAGCTGCTGCAAAAGCGATGCTGTGCTCGCTGCTGCTCCTCCTGAAGCTCTGGCTGCTAAATCTGAGGCTTTCCTTCCAATTTCAAGCTGCAAAGCACTTGCTGAATTGCAGGGAAAGTCCGGGAGGCATTTGCTGTGCTGGCACACTTTCTCCTTCCTAGACAGAGTGGAAAAGCTTTTCCCTGCCGTGTAGGCGACAGGAGACGCATTAGACGGGCATCCGGAGCTGTCCGAAGGTAAGCGCCTGTTGCCGGCCTCTTTCGGCACAAGCCCCCGCTCCGGAGCGCACCGCGGCCGGCAGGATGCTCTCTGCCGGCGAAGGTGCCGCTTCTCCGGCAAGGAAGCCTCAGCCGCTTCTCCTGCACACGGAGAGCGTGCTAGCTGCTGAAACGTGAAGAAAGAAGCTGCAGAAGACTGGCACTGAGCGTGCAGCTTTCCAGCGGAGAGAAAAAGCTACTTGAACACTCTGCAAGCCTTTCCACTCCCAAAAACATGCACATGGAAGGAGCTGCTGCAAAAGCGATGCTGTGCTCGCTGCTGCTCCTCCTGAAGCTCTGGCTGCTAAATCTGAGGCTTTCCTTCCAATTTCAAGCTGCAAAGCACTTGCTGAATTGCAGGGAAAGTCCGGGAGGCATTTGCTGTGCTGGCACACTTTCTCCTTCCTAGACAGAGTGGAAAAGCTTTTCCCTGCCGTGTAGGCGACAAGAGACGCATTACACCGGGATCCGGAGCTGTCCGAAGGTAAGCGCCTGTTGCCGGCCTCTTTCGGCACAAGCCCCCGCTCCGGAGCGCACCGCGGCCGGCAGGATGCTCTCTGCCGGCGAAGGTGCCGCTTCTCCGGCAAGGAAGCCTCAGCCGCTTCTCCTGCACACGGAGAGCGTGCTAGCTGCTGAAACGTGAAGAAAGAAGCTGCAGAAGACTGGCACTGAGCGTGCAGCTTTCCAGCGGAGAGAAAAAGCTACTTGAACACTCTGCAAGCCTTTCCACTCCCAAAAACATGCACATGGAAGGAGCTGCTGCAAAAGCGATGCTGTGCTCGCTGCTGCTCCTCCTGAAGCTCTGGCTGCTAAATCTGAGGCTTTCCTTCCAATTTCAAGCTGCAAAGCACTTGCTGAATTGCAGGGAAAGTCCGGGAGGCATTTGCTGTGCTGGCACACTTTCTCCTTCCTAGACAGAGTGGAAAAGCTTTTCCCTGCCGTGTAGGCGACAGGAGACGCATTAGACAGGCATCCGGAGCTGTCCGAAGGTAAGCGCCTGTTCCCGGCCTCTTTCGGCACAAGCCCCCGCTCCGGAGCGCACCGCGGCCGGCAGGATGCTCTCTGCCGGCGAAGGTGCCGCTTCTCCGGCAAGGAAGCCTCAGCCGCTTCTCCTGCACACGGAGAGCGTGCTAGCTGCTGAAACGTGAAGAAAGAAGCTGCAGAAGACTGGCACTGAGCGTGCAGCTTTCCAGCGGAGAGAAAAAGCTACTTGAACACTCTGCAAGCCTTTCCACTCCCAAAAACATGCACATGGAAGGAGCTGCTGCAAAAGCGATGCTGTGCTCGCTGCTGCTCCTCCTGAAGCTCTGGCTGCTAAATCTGAGGCTTTCCTTCCAATTTCAAGCTGCAAAGCACTTGCTGAATTGCAGGGAAAGTCCGGGAGGCATTTGCTGTGCTGGCACACTTTCTCCTTCCTAGACAGAGTGGAAAAGCTTTTCCCTGCCGTGTAGGCGACAAGAGACGCATTAGACCGGGATCCGGAGCTGTCCGAAGGTAAGCGCCTGTTCCCGGCCTCTTTCGGCACAAGCCCCCGCTCCGGAGCGCACCGCGGCCGGCAGGATGCTCTCTGCCGGCGAAGGTGCCGCTTCTCCGGCAAGGAAGCCTCAGCCGCTTCTCCTGCACACGGAGAGCGTGCTAGCTGCTGAAACGTGAAGAAAGAAGCTGCAGAAGACTGGCACTGAGCGTGCAGCTTTCCAGCGGAGAGAAAAAGCTACTTGAACACTCTGCAAGCCTTTCCACTCCCAAAAACATGCACATGGAAGGAGCTGCTGCAAAAGCGATGCTGTGCTCGCTGCTGCTCCTCCTGAAGCTCTGGCTGCTAAATCTGAGGCTTTCCTTCCAATTTCAAGCTGCAAAGCACTTGCTGAATTGCAGGGAAAGTCCGGGAGGCATTTGCTGTGCTGGCACACTTTCTCCTTCCTAGACAGAGTGGAAAAGCTTTTCCCTGCCGTGTAGGCGACAGGAGACGCATTAGACGGGCATCCGGAGCTGTCCGAAGGTAAGCGCCTGTTGCCGGCCTCTTTCGGCACAAGCCCCCGCTCCGGAGCGCACCGCGGCCGGCAGGATGCTCTCTGCCGGCGAAGGTGCCGCTTCTCCGGCAAGGAAGCCTCAGCCGCTTCTCCTGCACACGGAGAGCGTGCTAGCTGCTGAAACGTGAAGAAAGAAGCTGCAGAAGACTGGCACTGAGCGTGCAGCTTTCCAGCGGAGAGAAAAAGCTACTTGAACACTCTGCAAGCCTTTCCACTCCCAAAAACATGCACATGGAAGGAGCTGCTGCAAAAGCGATGCTGTGCTCGCTGCTGCTCCTCCTGAAGCTCTGGCTGCTAAATCTGAGGCTTTCCTTCCAATTTCAAGCTGCAAAGCACTTGCTGAATTGCAGGGAAAGTCCGGGAGGCATTTGCTGTGCTGGCACACTTTCTCCTTCCTAGACAGAGTGGAAAAGCTTTTCCCTGCCGTGTAGGCGACAAGAGACGCATTAGACCGGGATCCGGAGCTGTCCGAAGGTAAGCGCCTGTTGCCGGCCTCTTTCGGCACAAGCCCCCGCTCCGGAGCGCACCGCGGCCGGCAGGATGCTCTCTGCCGGCGAAGGTGCCGCTTCTCCGGCAAGGAAGCCTCAGCCGCTTCTCCTGCACACGGAGAGCGTGCTAGCTGCTGAAACGTGAAGAAAGAAGCTGCAGAAGACTGGCACTGAGCGTGCAGCTTTCCAGCGGAGAGAAAAAGCTACTTGAACACTCTGCAAGCCTTTCCACTCCCAAAAACATGCACATGGAAGGAGCTGCTGCAAAAGCGATGCTGTGCTCGCTGCTGCTCCTCCTGAAGCTCTGGCTGCTAAATCTGAGGCTTTCCTTCCAATTTCAAGCTGCAAAGCACTTGCTGAATTGCAGGGAAAGTCCGGGAGGCATTTGCTGTGCTGGCACACTTTCTCCTTCCTAGACAGAGTGGAAAAGCTTTTCCCTGCCGTGTAGGCGACAAGAGACGCATTAGACAGGGATCCGGAGCTGTCCGAAGGTAAGCGCCTGTTCCCGGCCTCTTTCGGCACAAGCCCCCGCTCCGGAGCGCACCGCGGCCGGCAGGATGCTCTCTGCCGGCGAAGGTGCCGCTTCTCCGGCAAGGAAGCCTCAGCCGCTTCTCCTGCACACGGAGAGCGTGCTAGCTGCTGAAACGTGAAGAAAGAAGCTGCAGAAGACTGGCACTGAGCGTGCAGCTTTCCAGCGGAGAGAAAAAGCTACTTGAACACTCTGCAAGCCTTTCCACTCCCAAAAACATGCACATGGAAGGAGCTGCTGCAAAAGCGATGCTGTGCTCGCTGCTGCTCCTCCTGAAGCTCTGGCTGCTAAATCTGAGGCTTTCCTTCCAATTTCAAGCTGCAAAGCACTTGCTGAATTGCAGGGAAAGTCCGGGAGGCATTTGCTGTGCTGGCACACTTTCTCCTTCCTAGACAGAGTGGAAAAGCTTTTCCCTGCCGTGTAGGCGACAGGAGACGCATTAGACAGGCATCCGGAGCTGTCCGAAGGTAAGCGCCTGTTGCCGGCCTCTTTCGGCACAAGCCCCCGCTCCGGAGCGCACCGCGGCCGGCAGGATGCTCTCTGCCGGCGAAGGTGCTGCTTCTCCGGCAAGGAAGCCTCAGCCGCTTCTCCTGCACACGGAGAGCGTGCTAGCTGCTGAAACGTGAAGAAAGAAGCTGCAGAACACTGGCACTGAGCGTGCAGCTTTCCAGCGGAGAGAAAAAGCTACTTGAACACTCTGCAAGCCTTTCCACTCCCAAAAACATGCACATGGAAGGAGCTGCTGCAAAAGCGATGCTGTGCTCGCTGCTGCTCCTCCTGAAGCTCTGGCTGCTAAATCTGAGGCTTTCCTTCCAATTTCAAGCTGCAAAGCACTTGCTGAATTGCAGGGAAAGTCCGGGAGGCATTTGCTGTGCTGGCACACTTTCTCCTTCCTAGACAGAGTGGAAAAGCTTTTCCCTGCCGTGTAGGCGACAAGAGACGCATTAGACCGGGATCCGGAGCTGTCCGAAGGTAAGCGCCTGTTCCCGGCCTCTTTCGGCACAAGCCCCCGCTCCGGAGCGCACCGCGGCCGGCAGGATGCTCTCTGCCGGCGAAGGTGCCGCTTCTCCGGCAAGGAAGCCTCAGCCGCTTCTCCTGCACACGGAGAGCGTGCTAGCTGCTGAAACGTGAAGAAAGAAGCTGCAGAAGACTGGCACTGAGCGTGCAGCTTTCCAGCGGAGAGAAAAAGCTACTTGAACACTCTGCAAGCCTTTCCACTCCCAAAAACATGCACATGGAAGGAGCTGCTGCAAAAGCGATGCTGTGCTCGCTGCTGCTCCTCCTGAAGCTCTGGCTGCTAAATCTGAGGCTTTCCTTCCAATTTCAAGCTGCAAAGCACTTGCTGAATTGCAGGGAAAGTCCGGGAGGCATTTGCTGTGCTGGCACACTTTCTCCTTCCTAGACAGAGTGGAAAAGCTTTTCCCTGCCGTGTAGGCGACAGGAGACGCATTAGACGGGCATCCGGAGATGTCCGAAGGTAAGCGCTTGTTCCCGGCCTCTTTCGGCACAAGCCCCCGCTCCGGAGCGCACCGCGGCCGGCAGGATGCTCTCTGCCGGCGAAGGTGCCGCTTCTCCGGCAAGGAAGCCTCAGCCGCTTCTCCTGCACACGGAGAGCGTGCTAGCTGCTGAAACGTGAAGAAAGAAGCTGCAGAACACTGGCACTGAGCGTGCAGCTTTCCAGCGGAGAGAAAAAGCTACTTGAACACTCTGCAAGCCTTTCCACTCCCAAAAACATGCACATGGAAGGAGCTGCTGCAAAAGCGATGCTGTGCTCGCTGCTGCTCCTCCTGAAGCTCTGGCTGCTAAATCTGAGGCTTTCCTTCCAATTTCAAGCTGCAAAGCACTTGCTGAATTGCAGGGAAAGTCCGGGAGGCATTTGCTGTGCTGGCACACTTTCTCCTTCCTAGACAGAGTGGAAAAGCTTTTCCCTGCCGTGTAGGCGACAGGAGACGCATTAGACGGGCATCCGGAGCTGTCCGAAGGTAAGCGCCTGTTGCCGGCCTCTTTCGGCACAAGCCCCCGCTCCGGAGCGCACCGCGGCCGGCAGGATGCTCTCTGCCGGCGAAGGTGCCGCTTCTCCGGCAAGGAAGCCTCAGCCGCTTCTCCTGCACACGGAGAGCGTGCTAGCTGCTGAAACGTGAAGAAAGAAGCTGCAGAAGACTGGCACTGAGCGTGCAGCTTTCCAGCGGAGAGAAAAAGCTACTTGAACACTCTGCAAGCCTTTCCACTCCCAAAAACATGCACATGGAAGGAGCTGCTGCAAAAGCGATGCTGTGCTCGCTGCTGCTCCTCCTGAAGCTCTGGCTGCTAAATCTGAGGCTTTCCTTCCAATTTCAAGCTGCAAAGCACTTGCTGAATTGCAGGGAAAGTCCGGGAGGCATTTGCTGTGCTGGCACACTTTCTCCTTCCTAGACAGAGTGGAAAAGCTTTTCCCTGCCGTGTAGGCGACAGGAGACGCATTAGACGGGCATCCGGAGCTGTCCGAAGGTAAGCGCCTGTTGCCGGCCTCTTTCGGCACAAGCCCCCGCTCCGGAGCGCACCGCGGCCGGCAGGATGCTCTCTGCCGGCGAAGGTGCCGCTTCTCCGGCAAGGAAGCCTCAGCCGCTTCTCCTGCACACGGAGAGCGTGCTAGCTGCTGAAACGTGAAGAAAGAAGCTGCAGAAGACTGGCACTGAGCGTGCAGCTTTCCAGCGGAGAGAAAAAGCTACTTGAACACTCTGCAAGCCTTTCCACTCCCAAAAACATGCACATGGAAGGAGCTGCTGCAAAAGCGATGCTGTGCTCGCTGCTGCTCCTCCTGAAGCTCTGGCTGCTAAATCTGAGGCTTTCCTTCCAATTTCAAGCTGCAAAGCTTTTGCTGAATTGCAGGGAAAGTCCGGGAGGCATTTGCTGTGCTGGCACACTTTCTCCTTCCTAGACAGAGTGGAAAAGCTTTTCCCTGCCGTGTAGGCGACAAGAGACGCATTAGACAGGGATCCGGAGCTGTCCGAAGGTAAGCGCTTGTTCCCGGCCTCGTTCGGCACAAGCCCCCGCTCCGGAGCGCACCGCGGCCGGCAGGATGCTCTCTGCCGGCGAAGGTGCCGCTTCTCCGGCAAGGAAGCCTCAGCCGCTTCTCCTGCACACGGAGAGCGTGCTAGCTGCTGAAACGTGAAGAAAGAAGCTGCAGAAGACTGGCACTGAGCGTGCAGCTTTCCAGCGGAGAGAAAAAGCTACTTGAACACTCTGCAAGCCTTTCCACTCCCAAAAACATGCACATGGAAGGAGCTGCTGCAAAAGCGATGCTGTGCTCGCTGCTGCTCCTCCTGAAGCTCTGGCTGCTAAATCTGAGGCTTTCCTTCCAATTTCAAGCTGCAAAGCACTTGCTGAATTGCAGGGAAAGTCCGGGAGGCATTTGCTGTGCTGGCACACTTTCTCCTTCCTAGACAGAGTGGAAAAGCTTTTCCCTGCCGTGTAGGCGACAAGAGACGCATTAGACAGGGATTCGGAGCTGTCCGAAGGTAAGCGCTTGTTCCCGGCCTCTTTCGGCACAAGCCCCCGCTCCGGAGCGCACCGCGGCCGGCAGGATGCTCTCTGCCGGCGAAGGTGCCGCTTCTCCGGCAAGGAAGCCTCAGCCGCTTCTCCTGCACACGGAGAGCGTGCTAGCTGCTGAAACGTGAAGAAAGAAGCTGCAGAACACTGGCACTGAGCGTGCAGCTTTCCAGCGGAGAGAAAAAGCTACTTGAACACTCTGCAAGCCTTTCCACTCCCAAAAACATGCACATGGAAGGAGCTGCTGCAAAAGCGATGCTGTGCTCGCTGCTGCTCCTCCTGAAGCTCTGGCTGCTAAATCTGAGGCTTTCCTTCCAATTTCAAGCTGCAAAGCACTTGCTGAATTGCAGGGAAAGTCCGGGAGGCATTTGCTGTGCTGGCACACTTTCTCCTTCCTAGACAGAGTGGAAAAGCTTTTCCCTGCCGTGTAGGCGACAAGAGACGCATTACACCGGGATCCGGAGCTGTCCGAAGGTAAGCGCCTGTTGCCGGCCTCTTTCGGCACAAGCCCCCGCTCCGGAGCGCACCGCGGCCGGCAGGATGCTCTCTGCCGGCGAAGGTGCCGCTTCTCCGGCAAGGAAGCCTCAGCCGCTTCTCCTGCACACGGAGAGCGTGCTAGCTGCTGAAACGTGAAGAAAGAAGCTGCAGAAGACTGGCACTGAGCGTGCAGCTTTCCAGCGGAGAGAAAAAGCTACTTGAACACTCTGCAAGCCTTTCCACTCCCAAAAACATGCACATGGAAGGAGCTGCTGCAAAAGCGATGCTGTGCTCGCTGCTGCTCCTCCTGAAGCTCTGGCTGCTAAATCTGAGGCTTTCCTTCCAATTTCAAGCTGCAAAGCACTTGCTGAATTGCAGGGAAAGTCCGGGAGGCATTTGCTGTGCTGGCACACTTTCTCCTTCCTAGACAGAGTGGAAAAGCTTTTCCCTGCCGTGTAGGCGACAAGAGACGCATTAGACAGGGATCCGGAGCTGTCCGAAGGTAAGCGCTTGTTCCCGGCCTCGTTCGGCACAAGCCCCCGCTCCGGAGCGCACCGCGGCCGGCAGGATGCTCTCTGCCGGCGAAGGTGCCGCTTCTCCGGCAAGGAAGCCTCAGCCGCTTCTCCTGCACACGGAGAGCGTGCTAGCTGCTGAAACGTGAAGAAAGAAGCTGCAGAAGACTGGCACTGAGCGTGCAGCTTTCCAGCGGAGAGAAAAAGCTACTTGAACACTCTGCAAGCCTTTCCACTCCCAAAAACATGCACATGGAAGGAGCTGCTGCAAAAGCGATGCTGTGCTCGCTGCTGCTCCTCCTGAAGCTCTGGCTGCTAAATCTGAGGCTTTCCTTCCAATTTCAAGCTGCAAAGCACTTGCTGAATTGCAGGGAAAGTCCGGGAGGCATTTGCTGTGCTGGCACACTTTCTCCTTCCTAGACAGAGTGGAAAAGCTTTTCCCTGCCGTGTAGGCGACAAGAGACGCATTACACCGGGATCCGGAGCTGTCCGAAGGTAAGCGCCTGTTCCCGGCCTCTTTCGGCACAAGCCCCCGCTCCGGAGCGCACCGCGGCCGGCAGGATGCTCTCTGCCGGCGAAGGTGCCGCTTCTCCGGCAAGGAAGCCTCAGCCGCTTCTCCTGCACACGGAGAGCGTGCTAGCTGCTGAAACGTGAAGAAAGAAGCTGCAGAAGACTGGCACTGAGCGTGCAGCTTTCCAGCGGAGAGAAAAAGCTACTTGAACACTCTGCAAGCCTTTCCACTCCCAAAAACATGCACATGGAAGGAGCTGCTGCAAAAGCGATGCTGTGCTCGCTGCTGCTCCTCCTGAAGCTCTGGCTGCTAAATCTGAGGCTTTCCTTCCAATTTCAAGCTGCAAAGCACTTGCTGAATTGCAGGGAAAGTCCGGGAGGCATTTGCTGTGCTGGCACACTTTCTCCTTCCTAGACAGAGTGGAAAAGCTTTTCCCTGCCGTGTAGGCGACAAGAGACGCATTAGACAGGGATCCGGAGCTGTCCGAAGGTAAGCGCTTGTTCCCGGCCTCTTTCGGCACAAGCCCCCGCTCCGGAGCGCACCGCGGCCGGCAGGATGCTCTCTGCCGGCGAAGGTGCCGCTTCTCCGGCAAGGAAGCCTCAGCCGCTTCTCCTGCACACGGAGAGCGTGCTAGCTGCTGAAACGTGAAGAAAGAAGCTGCAGAAGACTGGCACTGAGCGTGCAGCTTTCCAGCGGAGAGAAAAAGCTACTTGAACACTCTGCAAGCCTTTCCACTCCCAAAAACATGCACATGGAAGGAGCTGCTGCAAAAGCGATGCTGTGCTCGCTGCTGCTCCTCCTGAAGCTCTGGCTGCTAAATCTGAGGCTTTCCTTCCAATTTCAAGCTGCAAAGCACTTGCTGAATTGCAGGGAAAGTCCGGGAGGCATTTGCTGTGCTGGCACACTTTCTCCTTCCTAGACAGAGTGGAAAAGCTTTTCCCTGCCGTGTAGGCGACAGGAGACGCATTAGACGGGCATCCGGAGCTGTCCGAAGGTAAGCGCCTGTTGCCGGCCTCTTTCGGCACAAGCCCCCGCTCCGGAGCGCACCGCGGCCGGCAGGATGCTCTCTGCCGGCGAAGGTGCCGCTTCTCCGGCAAGGAAGCCTCAGCCGCTTCTCCTGCACACGGAGAGCGTGCTAGCTGCTGAAACGTGAAGAAAGAAGCTGCAGAAGACTGGCACTGAGCGTGCAGCTTTCCAGCGGAGAGAAAAAGCTACTTGAACACTCTGCAAGCCTTTCCACTCCCAAAAACATGCACATGGAAGGAGCTGCTGCAAAAGCGATGCTGTGCTCGCTGCTGCTCCTCCTGAAGCTCTGGCTGCTAAATCTGAGGCTTTCCTTCCAATTTCAAGCTGCAAAGCACTTGCTGAATTGCAGGGAAAGTCCGGGAGGCATTTGCTGTGCTGGCACACTTTCTCCTTCCTAGACAGAGTGGAAAAGCTTTTCCCTGCCGTGTAGGCGACAAGAGACGCATTACACCGGGATCCGGAGCTGTCCGAAGGTAAGCGCCTGTTGCCGGCCTCTTTCGGCACAAGCCCCCGCTCCGGAGCGCACCGCGGCCGGCAGGATGCTCTCTGCCGGCGAAGGTGCCGCTTCTCCGGCAAGGAAGCCTCAGCCGCTTCTCCTGCACACGGAGAGCGTGCTAGCTGCTGAAACGTGAAGAAAGAAGCTGCAGAAGACTGGCACTGAGCGTGCAGCTTTCCAGCGGAGAGAAAAAGCTACTTGAACACTCTGCAAGCCTTTCCACTCCCAAAAACATGCACATGGAAGGAGCTGCTGCAAAAGCGATGCTGTGCTCGCTGCTGCTCCTCCTGAAGCTCTGGCTGCTAAATCTGAGGCTTTCCTTCCAATTTCAAGCTGCAAAGCACTTGCTGAATTGCAGGGAAAGTCCGGGAGGCATTTGCTGTGCTGGCACACTTTCTCCTTCCTAGACAGAGTGGAAAAGCTTTTCCCTGCCGTGTAGGCGACAGGAGACGCATTAGACAGGCATCCGGAGCTGTCCGAAGGTAAGCGCCTGTTCCCGGCCTCTTTCGGCACAAGCCCCCGCTCCGGAGCGCACCGCGGCCGGCAGGATGCTCTCTGCCGGCGAAGGTGCCGCTTCTCCGGCAAGGAAGCCTCAGCCGCTTCTCCTGCACACGGAGAGCGTGCTAGCTGCTGAAACGTGAAGAAAGAAGCTGCAGAAGACTGGCACTGAGCGTGCAGCTTTCCAGCGGAGAGAAAAAGCTACTTGAACACTCTGCAAGCCTTTCCACTCCCAAAAACATGCACATGGAAGGAGCTGCTGCAAAAGCGATGCTGTGCTCGCTGCTGCTCCTCCTGAAGCTCTGGCTGCTAAATCTGAGGCTTTCCTTCCAATTTCAAGCTGCAAAGCACTTGCTGAATTGCAGGGAAAGTCCGGGAGGCATTTGCTGTGCTGGCACACTTTCTCCTTCCTAGACAGAGTGGAAAAGCTTTTCCCTGCCGTGTAGGCGACAAGAGACGCATTAGACCGGGATCCGGAGCTGTCCGAAGGTAAGCGCCTGTTCCCGGCCTCTTTCGGCACAAGCCCCCGCTCCGGAGCGCACCGCGGCCGGCAGGATGCTCTCTGCCGGCGAAGGTGCCGCTTCTCCGGCAAGGAAGCCTCAGCCGCTTCTCCTGCACACGGAGAGCGTGCTAGCTGCTGAAACGTGAAGAAAGAAGCTGCAGAAGACTGGCACTGAGCGTGCAGCTTTCCAGCGGAGAGAAAAAGCTACTTGAACACTCTGCAAGCCTTTCCACTCCCAAAAACATGCACATGGAAGGAGCTGCTGCAAAAGCGATGCTGTGCTCGCTGCTGCTCCTCCTGAAGCTCTGGCTGCTAAATCTGAGGCTTTCCTTCCAATTTCAAGCTGCAAAGCACTTGCTGAATTGCAGGGAAAGTCCGGGAGGCATTTGCTGTGCTGGCACACTTTCTCCTTCCTAGACAGAGTGGAAAAGCTTTTCCCTGCCGTGTAGGCGACAGGAGACGCATTAGACGGGCATCCGGAGCTGTCCGAAGGTAAGCGCCTGTTGCCGGCCTCTTTCGGCACAAGCCCCCGCTCCGGAGCGCACCGCGGCCGGCAGGATGCTCTCTGCCGGCGAAGGTGCCGCTTCTCCGGCAAGGAAGCCTCAGCCGCTTCTCCTGCACACGGAGAGCGTGCTAGCTGCTGAAACGTGAAGAAAGAAGCTGCAGAAGACTGGCACTGAGCGTGCAGCTTTCCAGCGGAGAGAAAAAGCTACTTGAACACTCTGCAAGCCTTTCCACTCCCAAAAACATGCACATGGAAGGAGCTGCTGCAAAAGCGATGCTGTGCTCGCTGCTGCTCCTCCTGAAGCTCTGGCTGCTAAATCTGAGGCTTTCCTTCCAATTTCAAGCTGCAAAGCACTTGCTGAATTGCAGGGAAAGTCCGGGAGGCATTTGCTGTGCTGGCACACTTTCTCCTTCCTAGACAGAGTGGAAAAGCTTTTCCCTGCCGTGTAGGCGACAAGAGACGCATTACACCGGGATCCGGAGCTGTCCGAAGGTAAGCGCCTGTTGCCGGCCTCTTTCGGCACAAGCCCCCGCTCCGGAGCGCACCGCGGCCGGCAGGATGCTCTCTGCCGGCGAAGGTGCCGCTTCTCCGGCAAGGAAGCCTCAGCCGCTTCTCCTGCACACGGAGAGCGTGCTAGCTGCTGAAACGTGAAGAAAGAAGCTGCAGAAGACTGGCACTGAGCGTGCAGCTTTCCAGCGGAGAGAAAAAGCTACTTGAACACTCTGCAAGCCTTTCCACTCCCAAAAACATGCACATGGAAGGAGCTGCTGCAAAAGCGATGCTGTGCTCGCTGCTGCTCCTCCTGAAGCTCTGGCTGCTAAATCTGAGGCTTTCCTTCCAATTTCAAGCTGCAAAGCACTTGCTGAATTGCAGGGAAAGTCCGGGAGGCATTTGCTGTGCTGGCACACTTTCTCCTTCCTAGACAGAGTGGAAAAGCTTTTCCCTGCCGTGTAGGCGACAAGAGACGCATTAGACAGGGATCCGGAGCTGTCCGAAGGTAAGCGCCTGTTCCCGGCCTCTTTCGGCACAAGCCCCCGCTCCGGAGCGCACCGCGGCCGGCAGGATGCTCTCTGCCGGCGAAGGTGCCGCTTCTCCGGCAAGGAAGCCTCAGCCGCTTCTCCTGCACACGGAGAGCGTGCTAGCTGCTGAAACGTGAAGAAAGAAGCTGCAGAAGACTGGCACTGAGCGTGCAGCTTTCCAGCGGAGAGAAAAAGCTACTTGAACACTCTGCAAGCCTTTCCACTCCCAAAAACATGCACATGGAAGGAGCTGCTGCAAAAGCGATGCTGTGCTCGCTGCTGCTCCTCCTGAAGCTCTGGCTGCTAAATCTGAGGCTTTCCTTCCAATTTCAAGCTGCAAAGCACTTGCTGAATTGCAGGGAAAGTCCGGGAGGCATTTGCTGTGCTGGCACACTTTCTCCTTCCTAGACAGAGTGGAAAAGCTTTTCCCTGCCGTGTAGGCGACAGGAGACGCATTAGACAGGCATCCGGAGCTGTCCGAAGGTAAGCGCCTGTTGCCGGCCTCTTTCGGCACAAGCCCCCGCTCCGGAGCGCACCGCGGCCGGCAGGATGCTCTCTGCCGGCGAAGGTGCTGCTTCTCCGGCAAGGAAGCCTCAGCCGCTTCTCCTGCACACGGAGAGCGTGCTAGCTGCTGAAACGTGAAGAAAGAAGCTGCAGAACACTGGCACTGAGCGTGCAGCTTTCCAGCGGAGAGAAAAAGCTACTTGAACACTCTGCAAGCCTTTCCACTCCCAAAAACATGCACATGGAAGGAGCTGCTGCAAAAGCGATGCTGTGCTCGCTGCTGCTCCTCCTGAAGCTCTGGCTGCTAAATCTGAGGCTTTCCTTCCAATTTCAAGCTGCAAAGCACTTGCTGAATTGCAGGGAAAGTCCGGGAGGCATTTGCTGTGCTGGCACACTTTCTCCTTCCTAGACAGAGTGGAAAAGCTTTTCCCTGCCGTGTAGGCGACAAGAGACGCATTAGACCGGGATCCGGAGCTGTCCGAAGGTAAGCGCCTGTTCCCGGCCTCTTTCGGCACAAGCCCCCGCTCCGGAGCGCACCGCGGCCGGCAGGATGCTCTCTGCCGGCGAAGGTGCCGCTTCTCCGGCAAGGAAGCCTCAGCCGCTTCTCCTGCACACGGAGAGCGTGCTAGCTGCTGAAACGTGAAGAAAGAAGCTGCAGAAGACTGGCACTGAGCGTGCAGCTTTCCAGCGGAGAGAAAAAGCTACTTGAACACTCTGCAAGCCTTTCCACTCCCAAAAACATGCACATGGAAGGAGCTGCTGCAAAAGCGATGCTGTGCTCGCTGCTGCTCCTCCTGAAGCTCTGGCTGCTAAATCTGAGGCTTTCCTTCCAATTTCAAGCTGCAAAGCACTTGCTGAATTGCAGGGAAAGTCCGGGAGGCATTTGCTGTGCTGGCACACTTTCTCCTTCCTAGACAGAGTGGAAAAGCTTTTCCCTGCCGTGTAGGCGACAGGAGACGCATTAGACGGGCATCCGGAGATGTCCGAAGGTAAGCGCTTGTTCCCGGCCTCTTTCGGCACAAGCCCCCGCTCCGGAGCGCACCGCGGCCGGCAGGATGCTCTCTGCCGGCGAAGGTGCCGCTTCTCCGGCAAGGAAGCCTCAGCCGCTTCTCCTGCACACGGAGAGCGTGCTAGCTGCTGAAACGTGAAGAAAGAAGCTGCAGAACACTGGCACTGAGCGTGCAGCTTTCCAGCGGAGAGAAAAAGCTACTTGAACACTCTGCAAGCCTTTCCACTCCCAAAAACATGCACATGGAAGGAGCTGCTGCAAAAGCGATGCTGTGCTCGCTGCTGCTCCTCCTGAAGCTCTGGCTGCTAAATCTGAGGCTTTCCTTCCAATTTCAAGCTGCAAAGCACTTGCTGAATTGCAGGGAAAGTCCGGGAGGCATTTGCTGTGCTGGCACACTTTCTCCTTCCTAGACAGAGTGGAAAAGCTTTTCCCTGCCGTGTAGGCGACAGGAGACGCATTAGACGGGCATCCGGAGCTGTCCGAAGGTAAGCGCCTGTTGCCGGCCTCTTTCGGCACAAGCCCCCGCTCCGGAGCGCACCGCGGCCGGCAGGATGCTCTCTGCCGGCGAAGGTGCCGCTTCTCCGGCAAGGAAGCCTCAGCCGCTTCTCCTGCACACGGAGAGCGTGCTAGCTGCTGAAACGTGAAGAAAGAAGCTGCAGAAGACTGGCACTGAGCGTGCAGCTTTCCAGCGGAGAGAAAAAGCTACTTGAACACTCTGCAAGCCTTTCCACTCCCAAAAACATGCACATGGAAGGAGCTGCTGCAAAAGCGATGCTGTGCTCGCTGCTGCTCCTCCTGAAGCTCTGGCTGCTAAATCTGAGGCTTTCCTTCCAATTTCAAGCTGCAAAGCACTTGCTGAATTGCAGGGAAAGTCCGGGAGGCATTTGCTGTGCTGGCACACTTTCTCCTTCCTAGACAGAGTGGAAAAGCTTTTCCCTGCCGTGTAGGCGACAGGAGACGCATTAGACGGGCATCCGGAGCTGTCCGAAGGTAAGCGCCTGTTGCCGGCCTCTTTCGGCACAAGCCCCCGCTCCGGAGCGCACCGCGGCCGGCAGGATGCTCTCTGCCGGCGAAGGTGCCGCTTCTCCGGCAAGGAAGCCTCAGCCGCTTCTCCTGCACACGGAGAGCGTGCTAGCTGCTGAAACGTGAAGAAAGAAGCTGCAGAAGACTGGCACTGAGCGTGCAGCTTTCCAGCGGAGAGAAAAAGCTACTTGAACACTCTGCAAGCCTTTCCACTCCCAAAAACATGCACATGGAAGGAGCTGCTGCAAAAGCGATGCTGTGCTCGCTGCTGCTCCTCCTGAAGCTCTGGCTGCTAAATCTGAGGCTTTCCTTCCAATTTCAAGCTGCAAAGCTTTTGCTGAATTGCAGGGAAAGTCCGGGAGGCATTTGCTGTGCTGGCACACTTTCTCCTTCCTAGACAGAGTGGAAAAGCTTTTCCCTGCCGTGTAGGCGACAAGAGACGCATTAGACAGGGATCCGGAGCTGTCCGAAGGTAAGCGCTTGTTCCCGGCCTCGTTCGGCACAAGCCCCCGCTCCGGAGCGCACCGCGGCCGGCAGGATGCTCTCTGCCGGCGAAGGTGCCGCTTCTCCGGCAAGGAAGCCTCAGCCGCTTCTCCTGCACACGGAGAGCGTGCTAGCTGCTGAAACGTGAAGAAAGAAGCTGCAGAAGACTGGCACTGAGCGTGCAGCTTTCCAGCGGAGAGAAAAAGCTACTTGAACACTCTGCAAGCCTTTCCACTCCCAAAAACATGCACATGGAAGGAGCTGCTGCAAAAGCGATGCTGTGCTCGCTGCTGCTCCTCCTGAAGCTCTGGCTGCTAAATCTGAGGCTTTCCTTCCAATTTCAAGCTGCAAAGCACTTGCTGAATTGCAGGGAAAGTCCGGGAGGCATTTGCTGTGCTGGCACACTTTCTCCTTCCTAGACAGAGTGGAAAAGCTTTTCCCTGCCGTGTAGGCGACAAGAGACGCATTAGACAGGGATTCGGAGCTGTCCGAAGGTAAGCGCTTGTTCCCGGCCTCTTTCGGCACAAGCCCCCGCTCCGGAGCGCACCGCGGCCGGCAGGATGCTCTCTGCCGGCGAAGGTGCCGCTTCTCCGGCAAGGAAGCCTCAGCCGCTTCTCCTGCACACGGAGAGCGTGCTAGCTGCTGAAACGTGAAGAAAGAAGCTGCAGAACACTGGCACTGAGCGTGCAGCTTTCCAGCGGAGAGAAAAAGCTACTTGAACACTCTGCAAGCCTTTCCACTCCCAAAAACATGCACATGGAAGGAGCTGCTGCAAAAGCGATGCTGTGCTCGCTGCTGCTCCTCCTGAAGCTCTGGCTGCTAAATCTGAGGCTTTCCTTCCAATTTCAAGCTGCAAAGCACTTGCTGAATTGCAGGGAAAGTCCGGGAGGCATTTGCTGTGCTGGCACACTTTCTCCTTCCTAGACAGAGTGGAAAAGCTTTTCCCTGCCGTGTAGGCGACAAGAGACGCATTACACCGGGATCCGGAGCTGTCCGAAGGTAAGCGCCTGTTGCCGGCCTCTTTCGGCACAAGCCCCCGCTCCGGAGCGCACCGCGGCCGGCAGGATGCTCTCTGCCGGCGAAGGTGCCGCTTCTCCGGCAAGGAAGCCTCAGCCGCTTCTCCTGCACACGGAGAGCGTGCTAGCTGCTGAAACGTGAAGAAAGAAGCTGCAGAAGACTGGCACTGAGCGTGCAGCT
The DNA here is from genome assembly GCF_963513975.1 of Fringilla coelebs. Classification (NCBI taxonomy): domain Eukaryota; kingdom Metazoa; phylum Chordata; class Aves; order Passeriformes; family Fringillidae; genus Fringilla; species Fringilla coelebs. The sequence goes on along the minus strand of NW_028167300.1, from coordinate 33,049 downwards.
TTCCAGCGGAGAGAAAAAGCTACTTGAACACTCTGCAAGCCTTTCCACTCCCAAAAACATGCACATGGAAGGAGCTGCTGCAAAAGCGATGCTGTGCTCGCTGCTGCTCCTCCTGAAGCTCTGGCTGCTAAATCTGAGGCTTTCCTTCCAATTTCAAGCTGCAAAGCACTTGCTGAATTGCAGGGAAAGTCCGGGAGGCATTTGCTGTGCTGGCACACTTTCTCCTTCCTAGACAGAGTGGAAAAGCTTTTCCCTGCCGTGTAGGCGACAAGAGACGCATTAGACAGGGATCCGGAGCTGTCCGAAGGTAAGCGCTTGTTCCCGGCCTCGTTCGGCACAAGCCCCCGCTCCGGAGCGCACCGCGGCCGGCAGGATGCTCTCTGCCGGCGAAGGTGCCGCTTCTCCGGCAAGGAAGCCTCAGCCGCTTCTCCTGCACACGGAGAGCGTGCTAGCTGCTGAAACGTGAAGAAAGAAGCTGCAGAAGACTGGCACTGAGCGTGCAGCTTTCCAGCGGAGAGAAAAAGCTACTTGAACACTCTGCAAGCCTTTCCACTCCCAAAAACATGCACATGGAAGGAGCTGCTGCAAAAGCGATGCTGTGCTCGCTGCTGCTCCTCCTGAAGCTCTGGCTGCTAAATCTGAGGCTTTCCTTCCAATTTCAAGCTGCAAAGCACTTGCTGAATTGCAGGGAAAGTCCGGGAGGCATTTGCTGTGCTGGCACACTTTCTCCTTCCTAGACAGAGTGGAAAAGCTTTTCCCTGCCGTGTAGGCGACAAGAGACGCATTACACCGGGATCCGGAGCTGTCCGAAGGTAAGCGCCTGTTCCCGGCCTCTTTCGGCACAAGCCCCCGCTCCGGAGCGCACCGCGGCCGGCAGGATGCTCTCTGCCGGCGAAGGTGCCGCTTCTCCGGCAAGGAAGCCTCAGCCGCTTCTCCTGCACACGGAGAGCGTGCTAGCTGCTGAAACGTGAAGAAAGAAGCTGCAGAAGACTGGCACTGAGCGTGCAGCTTTCCAGCGGAGAGAAAAAGCTACTTGAACACTCTGCAAGCCTTTCCACTCCCAAAAACATGCACATGGAAGGAGCTGCTGCAAAAGCGATGCTGTGCTCGCTGCTGCTCCTCCTGAAGCTCTGGCTGCTAAATCTGAGGCTTTCCTTCCAATTTCAAGCTGCAAAGCACTTGCTGAATTGCAGGGAAAGTCCGGGAGGCATTTGCTGTGCTGGCACACTTTCTCCTTCCTAGACAGAGTGGAAAAGCTTTTCCCTGCCGTGTAGGCGACAAGAGACGCATTAGACAGGGATCCGGAGCTGTCCGAAGGTAAGCGCTTGTTCCCGGCCTCTTTCGGCACAAGCCCCCGCTCCGGAGCGCACCGCGGCCGGCAGGATGCTCTCTGCCGGCGAAGGTGCCGCTTCTCCGGCAAGGAAGCCTCAGCCGCTTCTCCTGCACACGGAGAGCGTGCTAGCTGCTGAAACGTGAAGAAAGAAGCTGCAGAAGACTGGCACTGAGCGTGCAGCTTTCCAGCGGAGAGAAAAAGCTACTTGAACACTCTGCAAGCCTTTCCACTCCCAAAAACATGCACATGGAAGGAGCTGCTGCAAAAGCGATGCTGTGCTCGCTGCTGCTCCTCCTGAAGCTCTGGCTGCTAAATCTGAGGCTTTCCTTCCAATTTCAAGCTGCAAAGCACTTGCTGAATTGCAGGGAAAGTCCGGGAGGCATTTGCTGTGCTGGCACACTTTCTCCTTCCTAGACAGAGTGGAAAAGCTTTTCCCTGCCGTGTAGGCGACAAGAGACGCATTAGACGGGCATCCGGAGCTGTCCGAAGGTAAGCGCCTGTTGCCGGCCTCTTTCGGCACAAGCCCCCGCTCCGGAGCGCACCGCGGCCGGCAGGATGCTCTCTGCCGGCGAAGGTGCCGCTTCTCCGGCAAGGAAGCCTCAGCCGCTTCTCCTGCACACGGAGAGCGTGCTAGCTGCTGAAACGTGAAGAAAGAAGCTGCAGAAGACTGGCACTGAGCGTGCAGCTTTCCAGCGGAGAGAAAAAGCTACTTGAACACTCTGCAAGCCTTTCCACTCCCAAAAACATGCACATGGAAGGAGCTGCTGCAAAAGCGATGCTGTGCTCGCTGCTGCTCCTCCTGAAGCTCTGGCTGCTAAATCTGAGGCTTTCCTTCCAATTTCAAGCTGCAAAGCACTTGCTGAATTGCAGGGAAAGTCCGGGAGGCATTTGCTGTGCTGGCACACTTTCTCCTTCCTAGACAGAGTGGAAAAGCTTTTCCCTGCCGTGTAGGCGACAAGAGACGCATTAGACGGGCATCCGGAGCTGTCCGAAGGTAAGCGCCTGTTGCCGGCCTCTTTCGGCACAAGCCCCCGCTCCGGAGCGCACCGCGGCCGGCAGGATGCTCTCTGCCGGCGAAGGTGCCGCTTCTCCGGCAAGGAAGCCTCAGCCGCTTCTCCTGCACACGGAGAGCGTGCTAGCTGCTGAAACGTGAAGAAAGAAGCTGCAGAAGACTGGCACTGAGCGTGCAGCTTTCCAGCGGAGAGAAAAAGCTACTTGAACACTCTGCAAGCCTTTCCACTCCCAAAAACATGCACATGGAAGGAGCTGCTGCAAAAGCGATGCTGTGCTCGCTGCTGCTCCTCCTGAAGCTCTGGCTGCTAAATCTGAGGCTTTCCTTCCAATTTCAAGCTGCAAAGCACTTGCTGAATTGCAGGGAAAGTCCGGGAGGCATTTGCTGTGCTGGCACACTTTCTCCTTCCTAGACAGAGTGGAAAAGCTTTTCCCTGCCGTGTAGGCGACAAGAGACGCATTAGACAGGGATCCGGAGCTGTCCGAAGGTAAGCGCTTGTTCCCGGCCTCTTTCGGCACAAGCCCCCGCTCCGGAGCGCACCGCGGCCGGCAGGATGCTCTCTGCCGGCGAAGGTGCCGCTTCTCCGGCAAGGAAGCCTCAGCCGCTTCTCCTGCACACGGAGAGCGTGCTAGCTGCTGAAACGTGAAGAAAGAAGCTGCAGAAGACTGGCACTGAGCGTGCAGCTTTCCAGCGGAGAGAAAAAGCTACTTGAACACTCTGCAAGCCTTTCCACTCCCAAAAACATGCACATGGAAGGAGCTGCTGCAAAAGCGATGCTGTGCTCGCTGCTGCTCCTCCTGAAGCTCTGGCTGCTAAATCTGAGGCTTTCCTTCCAATTTCAAGCTGCAAAGCACTTGCTGAATTGCAGGGAAAGTCCGGGAGGCATTTGCTGTGCTGGCACACTTTCTCCTTCCTAGACAGAGTGGAAAAGCTTTTCCCTGCCGTGTAGGCGACAAGAGACGCATTAGACGGGCATCCGGAGCTGTCCGAAGGTAAGCGCCTGTTGCCGGCCTCTTTCGGCACAAGCCCCCGCTCCGGAGCGCACCGCGGCCGGCAGGATGCTCTCTGCCGGCGAAGGTGCCGCTTCTCCGGCAAGGAAGCCTCAGCCGCTTCTCCTGCACACGGAGAGCGTGCTAGCTGCTGAAACGTGAAGAAAGAAGCTGCAGAAGACTGGCACTGAGCGTGCAGCTTTCCAGCGGAGAGAAAAAGCTACTTGAACACTCTGCAAGCCTTTCCACACCCAAAAACATGCACATGGAAGGAGCTGCTGCAAAAGCGATGCTGTGCTCGCTGCTGCTCCTCCTGAAGCTCTGGCTGCTAAATCTGAGGCTTTCCTTCCAATTTCAAGCTGCAAAGCACTTGCTGAATTGCAGGGAAAGTCCGGGAGGCATTTGCTGTGCTGGCACACTTTCTCCTTCCTAGACAGAGTGGAAAAGCTTTTCCCTGCCGTGTAGGCGACAGGAGACGCATTAGACGGGCATCCGGAGCTGTCCGAAGGTAAGCGCCTGTTCCCGGCCTCTTTCGGCACAAGCCCCCGCTCCGGAGCGCACCGCGGCCGGCAGGATGCTCTCTGCCGGCGAAGGTGCCGCTTCTCCGGCAAGGAAGCCTCAGCCGCTTCTCCTGCACACGGAGAGCGTGCTAGCTGCTGAAACGTGAAGAAAGAAGCTGCAGAAGACTGGCACTGAGCGTGCAGCTTTCCAGCGGAGAGAAAAAGCTACTTGAACACTCTGCAAGCCTTTCCACTCCCAAAAACATGCACATGGAAGGAGCTGCTGCAAAAGCGATGCTGTGCTCGCTGCTGCTCCTCCTGAAGCTCTGGCTGCTAAATCTGAGGCTTTCCTTCCAATTTCAAGCTGCAAAGCACTTGCTGAATTGCAGGGAAAGTCCGGGAGGCATTTGCTGTGCTGGCACACTTTCTCCTTCCTAGACAGAGTGGAAAAGCTTTTCCCTGCCGTGTAGGCGACAAGAGACGCATTAGACAGGGATCCGGAGCTGTCCGAAGGTAAGCGCTTGTTCCCGGCCTCGTTCGGCACAAGCCCCCGCTCCGGAGCGCACCGCGGCCGGCAGGATGCTCTCTGCCGGCGAAGGTGCCGCTTCTCCGGCAAGGAAGCCTCAGCCGCTTCTCCTGCACACGGAGAGCGTGCTAGCTGCTGAAACGTGAAGAAAGAAGCTGCAGAAGACTGGCACTGAGCGTGCAGCTTTCCAGCGGAGAGAAAAAGCTACTTGAACACTCTGCAAGCCTTTCCACTCCCAAAAACATGCACATGGAAGGAGCTGCTGCAAAAGCGATGCTGTGCTCGCTGCTGCTCCTCCTGAAGCTCTGGCTGCTAAATCTGAGGCTTTCCTTCCAATTTCAAGCTGCAAAGCACTTGCTGAATTGCAGGGAAAGTCCGGGAGGCATTTGCTGTGCTGGCACACTTTCTCCTTCCTAGACAGAGTGGAAAAGCTTTTCCCTGCCGTGTAGGCGACAGGAGACGCATTAGACGGGCATCCGGAGCTGTCCGAAGGTAAGCGCCTGTTCCCGGCCTCTTTCGGCACAAGCCCCCGCTCCGGAGCGCACCGCGGCCGGCAGGATGCTCTCTGCCGGCGAAGGTGCCGCTTCTCCGGCAAGGAAGCCTCAGCCGCTTCTCCTGCACACGGAGAGCGTGCTAGCTGCTGAAACGTGAAGAAAGAAGCTGCAGAAGACTGGCACTGAGCGTGCAGCTTTCCAGCGGAGAGAAAAAGCTACTTGAACACTCTGCAAGCCTTTCCACTCCCAAAAACATGCACATGGAAGGAGCTGCTGCAAAAGCGATGCTGTGCTCGCTGCTGCTCCTCCTGAAGCTCTGGCTGCTAAATCTGAGGCTTTCCTTCCAATTTCAAGCTGCAAAGCACTTGCTGAATTGCAGGGAAAGTCCGGGAGGCATTTGCTGTGCTGGCACACTTTCTCCTTCCTAGACAGAGTGGAAAAGCTTTTCCCTGCCGTGTAGGCGACAAGAGACGCATTAGACAGGGATCCGGAGCTGTCCGAAGGTAAGCGCTTGTTCCCGGCCTCTTTCGGCACAAGCCCCCGCTCCGGAGCGCACCGCGGCCGGCAGGATGCTCTCTGCCGGCGAAGGTGCTGCTTCTCCGGCAAGGAAGCCTCAGCCGCTTCTCCTGCACACGGAGAGCGTGCTAGCTGCTGAAACGTGAAGAAAGAAGCTGCAGAAGACTGGCACTGAGCGTGCAGCTTTCCAGCGGAGAGAAAAAGCTACTTGAACACTCTGCAAGCCTTTCCACTCCCAAAAACATGCACATGGAAGGAGCTGCTGCAAAAGCGATGCTGTGCTCGCTGCTGCTCGTCCTGAAGCTCTGGCTGCTAAATCTGAGGCTTTCCTTCCAATTTCAAGCTGCAAAGCACTTGCTGAATTGCAGGGAAAGTCCGGGAGGCATTTGCTGTGCTGGCACACTTTCTCCTTCCTAGACAGAGTGGAAAAGCTTTTCCCTGCCGTGTAGGCGACAAGAGACGCATTAGACAGGGATCCGGAGCTGTCCGAAGGTAAGCGCCTGTTGCCGGCCTCTTTCGGCACAAGCCCCCGCTCCGGAGCGCACCGCGGCCGGCAGGATGCTCTCTGCCGGCGAAGGTGCCGCTTCTCCGGCAAGGAAGCCTCAGCCGCTTCTCCTGCACACGGAGAGCGTGCTAGCTGCTGAAACGTGAAGAAAGAAGCTGCAGAAGACTGGCACTGAGCGTGCAGCTTTCCAGCGGAGAGAAAAAGCTACTTGAACACTCTGCAAGCCTTTCCACTCCCAAAAACATGCACATGGAAGGAGCTGCTGCAAAAGCGATGCTGTGCTCGCTGCTGCTCCTCCTGAAGCTCTGGCTGCTAAATCTGAGGCTTTCCTTCCAATTTCAAGCTGCAAAGCACTTGCTGAATTGCAGGGAAAGTCCGGGAGGCATTTGCTGTGCTGGCACACTTTCTCCTTCCTAGACAGAGTGGAAAAGCTTTTCCCTGCCGTGTAGGCGACAGGAGACGCATTAGACGGGCATCCGGAGCTGTCCGAAGGTAAGCGCCTGTTGCCGGCCTCTTTCGGCACAAGCCCCCGCTCCGGAGCGCACCGCGGCCGGCAGGATGCTCTCTGCCGGCGAAGGTGCCGCTTCTCCGGCAAGGAAGCCTCAGCCGCTTCTCCTGCACACGGAGAGCGTGCTAGCTGCTGAAACGTGAAGAAAGAAGCTGCAGAAGACTGGCACTGAGCGTGCAGCTTTCCAGCGGAGAGAAAAAGCTACTTGAACACTCTGCAAGCCTTTCCACTCCCAAAAACATGCACATGGAAGGAGCTGCTGCAAAAGCGATGCTGTGCTCGCTGCTGCTCCTCCTGAAGCTCTGGCTGCTAAATCTGAGGCTTTCCTTCCAATTTCAAGCTGCAAAGCACTTGCTGAATTGCAGGGAAAGTCCGGGAGGCATTTGCTGTGCTGGCACACTTTCTCCTTCCTAGACAGAGTGGAAAAGCTTTTCCCTGCCGTGTAGGCGACAAGAGACGCATTAGACAGGGATCCGGAGCTGTCCGAAGGTAAGCGCTTGTTCCCGGCCTCGTTCGGCACAAGCCCCCGCTCCGGAGCGCACCGCGGCCGGCAGGATGCTCTCTGCCGGCGAAGGTGCCGCTTCTCCGGCAAGGAAGCCTCAGCCGCTTCTCCTGCACACGGAGAGCGTGCTAGCTGCTGAAACGTGAAGAAAGAAGCTGCAGAAGACTGGCACTGAGCGTGCAGCTTTCCAGCGGAGAGAAAAAGCTACTTGAACACTCTGCAAGCCTTTCCACTCCCAAAAACATGCACATGGAAGGAGCTGCTGCAAAAGCGATGCTGTGCTCGCTGCTGCTCCTCCTGAAGCTCTGGCTGCTAAATCTGAGGCTTTCCTTCCAATTTCAAGCTGCAAAGCACTTGCTGAATTGCAGGGAAAGTCCGGGAGGCATTTGCTGTGCTGGCACACTTTCTCCTTCCTAGACAGAGTGGAAAAGCTTTTCCCTGCCGTGTAGGCGACAGGAGACGCATTAGACGGGCATCCGGAGCTGTCCGAAGGTAAGCGCCTGTTCCCGGCCTCTTTCGGCACAAGCCCCCGCTCCGGAGCGCACCGCGGCCGGCAGGATGCTCTCTGCCGGCGAAGGTGCCGCTTCTCCGGCAAGGAAGCCTCAGCCGCTTCTCCTGCACACGGAGAGCGTGCTAGCTGCTGAAACGTGAAGAAAGAAGCTGCAGAAGACTGGCACTGAGCGTGCAGCTTTCCAGCGGAGAGAAAAAGCGACTTGAACACTCTGCAAGCCTTTCCACTCCCAAAAACATGCACATGGAAGGAGCTGCTGCAAAAGCGATGCTGTGCTCGCTGCTGCTCGTCCTGAAGCTCTGGCTGCTAAATCTGAGGCTTTCCTTCCAATTTCAAGCTGCAAAGCACTTGCTGAATTGCAGGGAAAGTCCGGGAGGCATTTGCTGTGCTGGCACACTTTCTCCTTCCTAGACAGAGTGGAAAAGCTTTTCCCTGCCGTGTAGGCGACAAGAGACGCATTAGACAGGGATCCGGAGCTGTCCGAAGGTAAGCGCTTGTTCCCGGCCTCTTTCGGCACAAGCCCCCGCTCCGGAGCGCACCGCGGCCGGCAGGATGCTCTCTGCCGGCGAAGGTGCCGCTTCTCCGGCAAGGAAGCCTCAGCCGCTTCTCCTGCACACGGAGAGCGTGCTAGCTGCTGAAACGTGAAGAAAGAAGCTGCAGAAGACTGGCACTGAGCGTGCAGCTTTCCAGCGGAGAGAAAAAGCTACTTGAACACTCTGCAAGCCTTTCCACTCCCAAAAACATGCACATGGAAGGAGCTGCTGCAAAAGCGATGCTGTGCTCGCTGCTGCTCCTCCTGAAGCTCTGGCTGCTAAATCTGAGGCTTTCCTTCCAATTTCAAGCTGCAAAGCACTTGCTGAATTGCAGGGAAAGTCCGGGAGGCATTTGCTGTGCTGGCACACTTTCTCCTTCCTAGACAGAGTGGAAAAGCTTTTCCCTGCCGTGTAGGCGACAAGAGACGCATTAGACAGGGATCCGGAGCTGTCCGAAGGTAAGCGCCTGTTCCCGGCCTCTTTCGGCACAAGCCCCCGCTCCGGAGCGCACCGCGGCCGGCAGGATGCTCTCTGCCGGCGAAGGTGCCGCTTCTCCGGCAAGGAAGCCTCAGCCGCTTCTCCTGCACACGGAGAGCGTGCTAGCTGCTGAAACGTGAAGAAAGAAGCTGCAGAAGACTGGCACTGAGCGTGCAGCTTTCCAGCGGAGAGAAAAAGCTACTTGAACACTCTGCAAGCCTTTCCACTCCCAAAAACATGCACATGGAAGGAGCTGCTGCAAAAGCGATGCTGTGCTCGCTGCTGCTCCTCCTGAAGCTCTGGCTGCTAAATCTGAGGCTTTCCTTCCAATTTCAAGCTGCAAAGCACTTGCTGAATTGCAGGGAAAGTCCGGGAGGCATTTGCTGTGCTGGCACACTTTCTCCTTCCTAGACAGAGTGGAAAAGCTTTTCCCTGCCGTGTAGGCGACAAGAGACGCATTAGACAGGGATCCGGAGCTGTCCGAAGGTAAGCGCTTGTTCCCGGCCTCTTTCGGCACAAGCCCCCGCTCCGGAGCGCACCGCGGCCGGCAGGATGCTCTCTGCCGGCGAAGGTGCCGCTTCTCCGGCAAGGAAGCCTCAGCCGCTTCTCCTGCACACGGAGAGCGTGCTAGCTGCTGAAACGTGAAGAAAGAAGCTGCAGAAGACTGGCACTGAGCGTGCAGCTTTCCAGCGGAGAGAAAAAGCTACTTGAACACTCTGCAAGCCTTTCCACTCCCAAAAACATGCACATGGAAGGAGCTGCTGCAAAAGCGATGCTGTGCTCGCTGCTGCTCCTCCTGAAGCTCTGGCTGCTAAATCTGAGGCTTTCCTTCCAATTTCAAGCTGCAAAGCACTTGCTGAATTGCAGGGAAAGTCCGGGAGGCATTTGCTGTGCTGGCACACTTTCTCCTTCCTAGACAGAGTGGAAAAGCTTTTCCCTGCCGTGTAGGCGACAAGAGACGCATTAGACAGGGATCCGGAGCTGTCCGAAGGTAAGCGCCTGTTCCCGGCCTCTTTCGGCACAAGCCCCCGCTCCGGAGCGCACCGCGGCCGGCAGGATGCTCTCTGCCGGCGAAGGTGCTGCTTCTCCGGCAAGGAAGCCTCAGCCGCTTCTCCTGCACACGGAGAGCGTGCTAGCTGCTGAAACGTGAAGAAAGAAGCTGCAGAAGACTGGCACTGAGCGTGCAGCTTTCCAGCGGAGAGAAAAAGCTACTTGAACACTCTGCAAGCCTTTCCACTCCCAAAAACATGCACATGGAAGGAGCTGCTGCAAAAGCGATGCTGTGCTCGCTGCTGCTCCTCCTGAAGCTCTGGCTGCTAAATCTGAGGCTTTCCTTCCAATTTCAAGCTGCAAAGCACTTGCTGAATTGCAGGGAAAGTCCGGGAGGCATTTGCTGTGCTGGCACACTTTCAACTTCCTAGACAGAGTGGAAAAGCTTTTCCCTGCCGTGTAGGCGACAAGAGACGCATTAGACAGGGATCCGGAGCTGTCCGAAGGTAAGCGCTTGTTCCCGGCCTCTTTCGGCACAAGCCCCCGCTCCGGAGCGCACCGCGGCCGGCAGGATGCTCTCTGCCGGCGAAGGTGCCGCTTCTCCGGCAAGGAAGCCTCAGCCGCTTCTCCTGCACACGGAGAGCGTGCTAGCTGCTGAAACGTGAAGAAAGAAGCTGCAGAAGACTGGCACTGAGCGTGCAGCTTTCCAGCGGAGAGAAAAAGCTACTTGAACACTCTGCAAGCCTTTCCACTCCCAAAAACATGCACATGGAAGGAGCTGCTGCAAAAGCGATGCTGTGCTCGCTGCTGCTCCTCCTGAAGCTCTGGCTGCTAAATCTGAGGCTTTCCTTCCAATTTCAAGCTGCAAAGCACTTGCTGAATTGCAGGGAAAGTCCGGGAGGCATTTGCTGTGCTGGCACACTTTCTCCTTCCTAGACAGAGTGGAAAAGCTTTTCCCTGCCGTGTAGGCGACAAGAGACGCATTAGACAGGGATCCGGAGCTGTCCGAAGGTAAGCGCCTGTTCCCGGCCTCTTTCGGCACAAGCCCCCGCTCCGGAGCGCACCGCGGCCGGCAGGATGCTCTCTGCCGGCGAAGGTGCTGCTTCTCCGGCAAGGAAGCCTCAGCCGCTTCTCCTGCACACGGAGAGCGTGCTAGCTGCTGAAACGTGAAGAAAGAAGCTGCAGAAGACTGGCACTGAGCGTGCAGCTTTCCAGCGGAGAGAAAAAGCTACTTGAACACTCTGCAAGCCTTTCCACTCCCAAAAACATGCACATGGAAGGAGCTGCTGCAAAAGCGATGCTGTGCTCGCTGCTGCTCCTCCTGAAGCTCTGGCTGCTAAATCTGAGGCTTTCCTTCCAATTTCAAGCTGCAAAGCACTTGCTGAATTGCAGGGAAAGTCCGGGAGGCATTTGCTGTGCTGGCACACTTTCTCCTTCCTAGACAGAGTGGAAAAGCTTTTCCCTGCCGTGTAGGCGACAAGAGACGCATTAGACGGGCATCCGGAGCTGTCCGAAGGTAAGCGCCTGTTGCCGGCCTCTTTCGGCACAAGCCCCCGCTCCGGAGCGCACCGCGGCCGGCAGGATGCTCTCTGCCGGCGAAGGTGCCGCTTCTCCGGCAAGGAAGCCTCAGCCGCTTCTCCTGCACACGGAGAGCGTGCTAGCTGCTGAAACGTGAAGAAAGAAGCTGCAGAAGACTGGCACTGAGCGTGCAGCTTTCCAGCGGAGAGAAAAAGCTACTTGAACACTCTGCAAGCCTTTCCACTCCCAAAAACATGCACATGGAAGGAGCTGCTGCAAAAGCAATGCTGTGCTCGCTGCTGCTCCTCCTGAAGCTCTGGCTGCTAAATCTGAGGCTTTCCTTCCAATTTCAAGCTGCAAAGCACTTGCTGAATTGCAGGGAAAGTCCGGGAGGCATTTGCTGTGCTGGCACACTTTCTCCTTCCTAGACAGAGTGGAAAAGCTTTTCCCTGCCGTGTAGGCGACAGGAGACGCATTAGACGGGCATCCGGAGCTGTCCGAAGGTAAGCGCCTGTTGCCGGCCTCTTTCGGCACAAGCCCCCGCTCCGGAGCGCACCGCGGCCGGCAGGATGCTCTCTGCCGGCGAAGGTGCCGCTTCTCCGGCAAGGAAGCCTCAGCCGCTTCTCCTGCACACGGAGAGCGTGCTAGCTGCTGAAACGTGAAGAAAGAAGCTGCAGAAGACTGGCACTGAGCGTGCAGCTTTCCAGCGGAGAGAAAAAGCGACTTGAACACTCTGCAAGCCTTTCCACTCCCAAAAACATGCACATGGAAGGAGCTGCTGCAAAAGCGATGCTGTGCTCGCTGCTGCTCCTCCTGAAGCTCTGGCTGCTAAATCTGAGGCTTTCCTTCCAATTTCAAGCTGCAAAGCACTTGCTGAATTGCAGGGAAAGTCCGGGAGGCATTTGCTGTGCTGGCACACTTTCTCCTTCCTAGACAGAGTGGAAAAGCTTTTCCCTGCCGTGTAGGCGACAAGAGACGCATTAGACAGGGATCCGGAGCTGTCCGAAGGTAAGCGCTTGTTCCCGGCCTCTTTCGGCACAAGCCCCCGCTCCGGAGCGCACCGCGGCCGGCAGGATGCTCTCTGCCGGCGAAGGTGCCGCTTCTCCGGCAAGGAAGCCTCAGCCGCTTCTCCTGCACACGGAGAGCGTGCTAGCTGCTGAAACGTGAAGAAAGAAGCTGCAGAAGACTGGCACTGAGCGTGCAGCTTTCCAGCGGAGAGAAAAAGCTACTTGAACACTCTGCAAGCCTTTCCACTCCCAAAAACATGCACATGGAAGGAGCTGCTGCAAAAGCGATGCTGTGCTCGCTGCTGCTCCTCCTGAAGCTCTGGCTGCTAAATCTGAGGCTTTCCTTCCAATTTCAAGCTGCAAAGCACTTGCTGAATTGCAGGGAAAGTCCGGGAGGCATTTGCTGTGCTGGCACACTTTCTCCTTCCTAGACAGAGTGGAAAAGCTTTTCCCTGCCGTGTAGGCGACAAGAGACGCATTAGACAGGGATCCGGAGCTGTCCGAAGGTAAGCGCCTGTTCCCGGCCTCTTTCGGCACAAGCCCCCGCTCCGGAGCGCACCGCGGCCGGCAGGATGCTCTCTGCCGGCGAAGGTGCCGCTTCTCCGGCAAGGAAGCCTCAGCCGCTTCTCCTGCACACGGAGAGCGTGCTAGCTGCTGAAACGTGAAGAAAGAAGCTGCAGAAGACTGGCACTGAGCGTGCAGCTTTCCAGCGGAGAGAAAAAGCTACTTGAACACTCTGCAAGCCTTTCCACTCCCAAAAACATGCACATGGAAGGAGCTGCTGCAAAAGCGATGCTGTGCTCGCTGCTGCTCCTCCTGAAGCTCTGGCTGCTAAATCTGAGGCTTTCCTTCCAATTTCAAGCTGCAAAGCACTTGCTGAATTGCAGGGAAAGTCCGGGAGGCATTTGCTGTGCTGGCACACTTTCTCCTTCCTAGACAGAGTGGAAAAGCTTTTCCCTGCCGTGTAGGCGACAAGAGACGCATTAGACAGGGATCCGGAGCTGTCCGAAGGTAAGCGCTTGTTCCCGGCCTCGTTCGGCACAAGCCCCCGCTCCGGAGCGCACCGCGGCCGGCAGGATGCTCTCTGCCGGCGAAGGTGCCGCTTCTCCGGCAAGGAAGCCTCAGCCGCTTCTCCTGCACACGGAGAGCGTGCTAGCTGCTGAAACGTGAAGAAAGAAGCTGCAGAAGACTGGCACTGAGCGTGCAGCTTTCCAGCGGAGAGAAAAAGCTACTTGAACACTCTGCAAGCCTTTCCACTCCCAAAAACATGCACATGGAAGGAGCTGCTGCAAAAGCGATGCTGTGCTCGCTGCTGCTCCTCCTGAAGCTCTGGCTGCTAAATCTGAGGCTTTCCTTCCAATTTCAAGCTGCAAAGCACTTGCTGAATTGCAGGGAAAGTCCGGGAGGCATTTGCTGTGCTGGCACACTTTCTCCTTCCTAGACAGAGTGGAAAAGCTTTTCCCTGCCGTGTAGGCGACAGGAGACGCATTAGACGGGCATCCGGAGCTGTCCGAAGGTAAGCGCCTGTTCCCGGCCTCTTTCGGCACAAGCCCCCGCTCCGGAGCGCACCGCGGCCGGCAGGATGCTCTCTGCCGGCGAAGGTGCCGCTTCTCCGGCAAGGAAGCCTCAGCCGCTTCTCCTGCACACGGAGAGCGTGCTAGCTGCTGAAACGTGAAGAAAGAAGCTGCAGAAGACTGGCACTGAGCGTGCAGCTTTCCAGCGGAGAGAAAAAGCTACTTGAACACTCTGCAAGCCTTTCCACTCCCAAAAACATGCACATGGAAGGAGCTGCTGCAAAAGCGATGCTGTGCTCGCTGCTGCTCCTCCTGAAGCTCTGGCTGCTAAATCTGAGGCTTTCCTTCCAATTTCAAGCTGCAAAGCACTTGCTGAATTGCAGGGAAAGTCCGGGAGGCATTTGCTGTGCTGGCACACTTTCTCCTTCCTAGACAGAGTGGAAAAGCTTTTCCCTGCCGTGTAGGCGACAAGAGACGCATTAGACAGGGATCCGGAGCTGTCCGAAGGTAAGCGCTTGTTCCCGGCCTCTTTCGGCACAAGCCCCCGCTCCGGAGCGCACCGCGGCCGGCAGGATGCTCTCTGCCGGCGAAGGTGCTGCTTCTCCGGCAAGGAAGCCTCAGCCGCTTCTCCTGCACACGGAGAGCGTGCTAGCTGCTGAAACGTGAAGAAAGAAGCTGCAGAAGACTGGCACTGAGCGTGCAGCTTTCCAGCGGAGAGAAAAAGCTACTTGAACACTCTGCAAGCCTTTCCACTCCCAAAAACATGCACATGGAAGGAGCTGCTGCAAAAGCGATGCTGTGCTCGCTGCTGCTCGTCCTGAAGCTCTGGCTGCTAAATCTGAGGCTTTCCTTCCAATTTCAAGCTGCAAAGCACTTGCTGAATTGCAGGGAAAGTCCGGGAGGCATTTGCTGTGCTGGCACACTTTCTCCTTCCTAGACAGAGTGGAAAAGCTTTTCCCTGCCGTGTAGGCGACAAGAGACGCATTAGACAGGGATCCGGAGCTGTCCGAAGGTAAGCGCCTGTTGCCGGCCTCTTTCGGCACAAGCCCCCGCTCCGGAGCGCACCGCGGCCGGCAGGATGCTCTCTGCCGGCGAAGGTGCCGCTTCTCCGGCAAGGAAGCCTCAGCCGCTTCTCCTGCACACGGAGAGCGTGCTAGCTGCTGAAACGTGAAGAAAGAAGCTGCAGAAGACTGGCACTGAGCGTGCAGCTTTCCAGCGGAGAGAAAAAGCTACTTGAACACTCTGCAAGCCTTTCCACTCCCAAAAACATGCACATGGAAGGAGCTGCTGCAAAAGCGATGCTGTGCTCGCTGCTGCTCCTCCTGAAGCTCTGGCTGCTAAATCTGAGGCTTTCCTTCCAATTTCAAGCTGCAAAGCACTTGCTGAATTGCAGGGAAAGTCCGGGAGGCATTTGCTGTGCTGGCACACTTTCTCCTTCCTAGACAGAGTGGAAAAGCTTTTCCCTGCCGTGTAGGCGACAGGAGACGCATTAGACGGGCATCCGGAGCTGTCCGAAGGTAAGCGCCTGTTGCCGGCCTCTTTCGGCACAAGCCCCCGCTCCGGAGCGCACCGCGGCCGGCAGGATGCTCTCTGCCGGCGAAGGTGCCGCTTCTCCGGCAAGGAAGCCTCAGCCGCTTCTCCTGCACACGGAGAGCGTGCTAGCTGCTGAAACGTGAAGAAAGAAGCTGCAGAAGACTGGCACTGAGCGTGCAGCTTTCCAGCGGAGAGAAAAAGCTACTTGAACACTCTGCAAGCCTTTCCACTCCCAAAAACATGCACATGGAAGGAGCTGCTGCAAAAGCGATGCTGTGCTCGCTGCTGCTCCTCCTGAAGCTCTGGCTGCTAAATCTGAGGCTTTCCTTCCAATTTCAAGCTGCAAAGCACTTGCTGAATTGCAGGGAAAGTCCGGGAGGCATTTGCTGTGCTGGCACACTTTCTCCTTCCTAGACAGAGTGGAAAAGCTTTTCCCTGCCGTGTAGGCGACAAGAGACGCATTAGACAGGGATCCGGAGCTGTCCGAAGGTAAGCGCTTGTTCCCGGCCTCGTTCGGCACAAGCCCCCGCTCCGGAGCGCACCGCGGCCGGCAGGATGCTCTCTGCCGGCGAAGGTGCCGCTTCTCCGGCAAGGAAGCCTCAGCCGCTTCTCCTGCACACGGAGAGCGTGCTAGCTGCTGAAACGTGAAGAAAGAAGCTGCAGAAGACTGGCACTGAGCGTGCAGCTTTCCAGCGGAGAGAAAAAGCTACTTGAACACTCTGCAAGCCTTTCCACTCCCAAAAACATGCACATGGAAGGAGCTGCTGCAAAAGCGATGCTGTGCTCGCTGCTGCTCCTCCTGAAGCTCTGGCTGCTAAATCTGAGGCTTTCCTTCCAATTTCAAGCTGCAAAGCACTTGCTGAATTGCAGGGAAAGTCCGGGAGGCATTTGCTGTGCTGGCACACTTTCTCCTTCCTAGACAGAGTGGAAAAGCTTTTCCCTGCCGTGTAGGCGACAGGAGACGCATTAGACGGGCATCCGGAGCTGTCCGAAGGTAAGCGCCTGTTCCCGGCCTCTTTCGGCACAAGCCCCCGCTCCGGAGCGCACCGCGGCCGGCAGGATGCTCTCTGCCGGCGAAGGTGCCGCTTCTCCGGCAAGGAAGCCTCAGCCGCTTCTCCTGCACACGGAGAGCGTGCTAGCTGCTGAAACGTGAAGAAAGAAGCTGCAGAAGACTGGCACTGAGCGTGCAGCTTTCCAGCGGAGAGAAAAAGCGACTTGAACACTCTGCAAGCCTTTCCACTCCCAAAAACATGCACATGGAAGGAGCTGCTGCAAAAGCGATGCTGTGCTCGCTGCTGCTCGTCCTGAAGCTCTGGCTGCTAAATCTGAGGCTTTCCTTCCAATTTCAAGCTGCAAAGCACTTGCTGAATTGCAGGGAAAGTCCGGGAGGCATTTGCTGTGCTGGCACACTTTCTCCTTCCTAGACAGAGTGGAAAAGCTTTTCCCTGCCGTGTAGGCGACAAGAGACGCATTAGACAGGGATCCGGAGCTGTCCGAAGGTAAGCGCTTGTTCCCGGCCTCTTTCGGCACAAGCCCCCGCTCCGGAGCGCACCGCGGCCGGCAGGATGCTCTCTGCCGGCGAAGGTGCCGCTTCTCCGGCAAGGAAGCCTCAGCCGCTTCTCCTGCACACGGAGAGCGTGCTAGCTGCTGAAACGTGAAGAAAGAAGCTGCAGAAGACTGGCACTGAGCGTGCAGCTTTCCAGCGGAGAGAAAAAGCTACTTGAACACTCTGCAAGCCTTTCCACTCCCAAAAACATGCACATGGAAGGAGCTGCTGCAAAAGCGATGCTGTGCTCGCTGCTGCTCCTCCTGAAGCTCTGGCTGCTAAATCTGAGGCTTTCCTTCCAATTTCAAGCTGCAAAGCACTTGCTGAATTGCAGGGAAAGTCCGGGAGGCATTTGCTGTGCTGGCACACTTTCTCCTTCCTAGACAGAGTGGAAAAGCTTTTCCCTGCCGTGTAGGCGACAAGAGACGCATTAGACAGGGATCCGGAGCTGTCCGAAGGTAAGCGCTTGTTCCCGGCCTCGTTCGGCACAAGCCCCCGCTCCGGAGCGCACCGCGGCCGGCAGGATGCTCTCTGCCGGCGAAGGTGCCGCTTCTCCGGCAAGGAAGCCTCAGCCGCTTCTCCTGCACACGGAGAGCGTGCTAGCTGCTGAAACGTGAAGAAAGAAGCTGCAGAAGACTGGCACTGAGCGTGCAGCTTTCCAGCGGAGAGAAAAAGCTACTTGAACACTCTGCAAGCCTTTCCACTCCCAAAAACATGCACATGGAAGGAGCTGCTGCAAAAGCGATGCTGTGCTCGCTGCTGCTCCTCCTGAAGCTCTGGCTGCTAAATCTGAGGCTTTCCTTCCAATTTCAAGCTGCAAAGCACTTGCTGAATTGCAGGGAAAGTCCGGGAGGCATTTGCTGTGCTGGCACACTTTCTCCTTCCTAGACAGAGTGGAAAAGCTTTTCCCTGCCGTGTAGGCGACAAGAGACGCATTAGACAGGGATCCGGAGCTGTCCGAAGGTAAGCGCTTGTTCCCGGCCTCTTTCGGCACAAGCCCCCGCTCCGGAGCGCACCGCGGCCGGCAGGATGCTCTCTGCCGGCGAAGGTGCCGCTTCTCCGGCAAGGAAGCCTCAGCCGCTTCTCCTGCACACGGAGAGCGTGCTAGCTGCTGAAACGTGAAGAAAGAAGCTGCAGAAGACTGGCACTGAGCGTGCAGCTTTCCAGCGGAGAGAAAAAGCTACTTGAACACTCTGCAAGCCTTTCCACTCCCAAAAACATGCACATGGAAGGAGCTGCTGCAAAAGCGATGCTGTGCTCGCTGCTGCTCCTCCTGAAGCTCTGGCTGCTAAATCTGAGGCTTTCCTTCCAATTTCAAGCTGCAAAGCACTTGCTGAATTGCAGGGAAAGTCCGGGAGGCATTTGCTGTGCTGGCACACTTTCTCCTTCCTAGACAGAGTGGAAAAGCTTTTCCCTGCCGTGTAGGCGACAAGAGACGCATTAGACAGGGATCCGGAGCTGTCCGAAGGTAAGCGCCTGTTCCCGGCCTCTTTCGGCACAAGCCCCCGCTCCGGAGCGCACCGCGGCCGGCAGGATGCTCTCTGCCGGCGAAGGTGCTGCTTCTCCGGCAAGGAAGCCTCAGCCGCTTCTCCTGCACACGGAGAGCGTGCTAGCTGCTGAAACGTGAAGAAAGAAGCTGCAGAAGACTGGCACTGAGCGTGCAGCTTTCCAGCGGAGAGAAAAAGCTACTTGAACACTCTGCAAGCCTTTCCACTCCCAAAAACATGCACATGGAAGGAGCTGCTGCAAAAGCGATGCTGTGCTCGCTGCTGCTCCTCCTGAAGCTCTGGCTGCTAAATCTGAGGCTTTCCTTCCAATTTCAAGCTGCAAAGCACTTGCTGAATTGCAGGGAAAGTCCGGGAGGCATTTGCTGTGCTGGCACACTTTCTCCTTCCTAGACAGAGTGGAAAAGCTTTTCCCTGCCGTGTAGGCGACAAGAGACGCATTAGACGGGCATCCGGAGCTGTCCGAAGGTAAGCGCCTGTTGCCGGCCTCTTTCGGCACAAGCCCCCGCTCCGGAGCGCACCGCGGCCGGCAGGATGCTCTCTGCCGGCGAAGGTGCCGCTTCTCCGGCAAGGAAGCCTCAGCCGCTTCTCCTGCACACGGAGAGCGTGCTAGCTGCTGAAACGTGAAGAAAGAAGCTGCAGAAGACTGGCACTGAGCGTGCAGCTTTCCAGCGGAGAGAAAAAGCTACTTGAACACTCTGCAAGCCTTTCCACTCCCAAAAACATGCACATGGAAGGAGCTGCTGCAAAAGCAATGCTGTGCTCGCTGCTGCTCCTCCTGAAGCTCTGGCTGCTAAATCTGAGGCTTTCCTTCCAATTTCAAGCTGCAAAGCACTTGCTGAATTGCAGGGAAAGTCCGGGAGGCATTTGCTGTGCTGGCACACTTTCTCCTTCCTAGACAGAGTGGAAAAGCTTTTCCCTGCCGTGTAGGCGACAGGAGACGCATTAGACGGGCATCCGGAGCTGTCCGAAGGTAAGCGCCTGTTGCCGGCCTCTTTCGGCACAAGCCCCCGCTCCGGAGCGCACCGCGGCCGGCAGGATGCTCTCTGCCGGCGAAGGTGCCGCTTCTCCGGCAAGGAAGCCTCAGCCGCTTCTCCTGCACACGGAGAGCGTGCTAGCTGCTGAAACGTGAAGAAAGAAGCTGCAGAAGACTGGCACTGAGCGTGCAGCTTTCCAGCGGAGAGAAAAAGCGACTTGAACACTCTGCAAGCCTTTCCACTCCCAAAAACATGCACATGGAAGGAGCTGCTGCAAAAGCGATGCTGTGCTCGCTGCTGCTCCTCCTGAAGCTCTGGCTGCTAAATCTGAGGCTTTCCTTCCAATTTCAAGCTGCAAAGCACTTGCTGAATTGCAGGGAAAGTCCGGGAGGCATTTGCTGTGCTGGCACACTTTCTCCTTCCTAGACAGAGTGGAAAAGCTTTTCCCTGCCGTGTAGGCGACAAGAGACGCATTAGACAGGGATCCGGAGCTGTCCGAAGGTAAGCGCTTGTTCCCGGCCTCTTTCGGCACAAGCCCCCGCTCCGGAGCGCACCGCGGCCGGCAGGATGCTCTCTGCCGGCGAAGGTGCCGCTTCTCCGGCAAGGAAGCCTCAGCCGCTTCTCCTGCACACGGAGAGCGTGCTAGCTGCTGAAACGTGAAGAAAGAAGCTGCAGAAGACTGGCACTGAGCGTGCAGCTTTCCAGCGGAGAGAAAAAGCTACTTGAACACTCTGCAAGCCTTTCCACTCCCAAAAACATGCACATGGAAGGAGCTGCTGCAAAAGCGATGCTGTGCTCGCTGCTGCTCCTCCTGAAGCTCTGGCTGCTAAATCTGAGGCTTTCCTTCCAATTTCAAGCTGCAAAGCACTTGCTGAATTGCAGGGAAAGTCCGGGAGGCATTTGCTGTGCTGGCACACTTTCTCCTTCCTAGACAGAGTGGAAAAGCTTTTCCCTGCCGTGTAGGCGACAAGAGACGCATTAGACAGGGATCCGGAGCTGTCCGAAGGTAAGCGCCTGTTCCCGGCCTCTTTCGGCACAAGCCCCCGCTCCGGAGCGCACCGCGGCCGGCAGGATGCTCTCTGCCGGCGAAGGTGCCGCTTCTCCGGCAAGGAAGCCTCAGCCGCTTCTCCTGCACACGGAGAGCGTGCTAGCTGCTGAAACGTGAAGAAAGAAGCTGCAGAAGACTGGCACTGAGCGTGCAGCTTTCCAGCGGAGAGAAAAAGCTACTTGAACACTCTGCAAGCCTTTCCACTCCCAAAAACATGCACATGGAAGGAGCTGCTGCAAAAGCGATGCTGTGCTCGCTGCTGCTCCTCCTGAAGCTCTGGCTGCTAAATCTGAGGCTTTCCTTCCAATTTCAAGCTGCAAAGCACTTGCTGAATTGCAGGGAAAGTCCGGGAGGCATTTGCTGTGCTGGCACACTTTCTCCTTCCTAGACAGAGTGGAAAAGCTTTTCCCTGCCGTGTAGGCGACAAGAGACGCATTAGACAGGGATCCGGAGCTGTCCGAAGGTAAGCGCTTGTTCCCGGCCTCTTTCGGCACAAGCCCCCGCTCCGGAGCGCACCGCGGCCGGCAGGATGCTCTCTGCCGGCGAAGGTGCCGCTTCTCCGGCAAGGAAGCCTCAGCCGCTTCTCCTGCACACGGAGAGCGTGCTAGCTGCTGAAACGTGAAGAAAGAAGCTGCAGAAGACTGGCACTGAGCGTGCAGCTTTCCAGCGGAGAGAAAAAGCTACTTGAACACTCTGCAAGCCTTTCCACTCCCAAAAACATGCACATGGAAGGAGCTGCTGCAAAAGCGATGCTGTGCTCGCTGCTGCTCCTCCTGAAGCTCTGGCTGCTAAATCTGAGGCTTTCCTTCCAATTTCAAGCTGCAAAGCACTTGCTGAATTGCAGGGAAAGTCCGGGAGGCATTTGCTGTGCTGGCACACTTTCTCCTTCCTAGACAGAGTGGAAAAGCTTTTCCCTGCCGTGTAGGCGACAAGAGACGCATTAGACAGGGATCCGGAGCTGTCCGAAGGTAAGCGCCTGTTCCCGGCCTCTTTCGGCACAAGCCCCCGCTCCGGAGCGCACCGCGGCCGGCAGGATGCTCTCTGCCGGCGAAGGTGCTGCTTCTCCGGCAAGGAAGCCTCAGCCGCTTCTCCTGCACACGGAGAGCGTGCTAGCTGCTGAAACGTGAAGAAAGAAGCTGCAGAAGACTGGCACTGAGCGTGCAGCTTTCCAGCGGAGAGAAAAAGCTACTTGAACACTCTGCAAGCCTTTCCACTCCCAAAAACATGCACATGGAAGGAGCTGCTGCAAAAGCGATGCTGTGCTCGCTGCTGCTCGTCCTGAAGCTCTGGCTGCTAAATCTGAGGCTTTCCTTCCAATTTCAAGCTGCAAAGCACTTGCTGAATTGCAGGGAAAGTCCGGGAGGCATTTGCTGTGCTGGCACACTTTCTCCTTCCTAGACAGAGTGGAAAAGCTTTTCCCTGCCGTGTAGGCGACAAGAGACGCATTAGACAGGGATCCGGAGCTGTCCGAAGGTAAGCGCCTGTTCCCGGCCTCTTTCGGCACAAGCCCCCGCTCCGGAGCGCACCGCGGCCGGCAGGATGCTCTCTGCCGGCGAAGGTGCCGCTTCTCCGGCAAGGAAGCCTCAGCCGCTTCTCCTGCACACGGAGAGCGTGCTAGCTGCTGAAACGTGAAGAAAGAAGCTGCAGAAGACTGGCACTGAGCGTGCAGCTTTCCAGCGGAGAGAAAAAGCTACTTGAACACTCTGCAAGCCTTTCCACTCCCAAAAACATGCACATGGAAGGAGCTGCTGCAAAAGCGATGCTGTGCTCGCTGCTGCTCGTCCTGAAGCTCTGGCTGCTAAATCTGAGGCTTTCCTTCCAATTTCAAGCTGCAAAGCACTTGCTGAATTGCAGGGAAAGTCCGGGAGGCATTTGCTGTGCTGGCACACTTTCTCCTTCCTAGACAGAGTGGAAAAGCTTTTCCCTGCCGTGTAGGCGACAAGAGACGCATTAGACAGGGATCCGGAGCTGTCCGAAGGTAAGCGCTTGTTCCCGGCCTCTTTCGGCACAAGCCCCCGCTCCGGAGCGCACCGCGGCCGGCAGGATGCTCTCTGCCGGCGAAGGTGCCGCTTCTCCGGCAAGGAAGCCTCAGCCGCTTCTCCTGCACACGGAGAGCGTGCTAGCTGCTGAAACGTGAAGAAAGAAGCTGCAGAAGACTGGCACTGAGCGTGCAGCTTTCCAGCGGAGAGAAAAAGCTACTTGAACACTCTGCAAGCCTTTCCACTCCCAAAAACATGCACATGGAAGGAGCTGCTGCAAAAGCGATGCTGTGCTCGCTGCTGCTCCTCCTGAAGCTCTGGCTGCTAAATCTGAGGCTTTCCTTCCAATTTCAAGCTGCAAAGCACTTGCTGAATTGCAGGGAAAGTCCGGGAGGCATTTGCTGTGCTGGCACACTTTCTCCTTCCTAGACAGAGTGGAAAAGCTTTTCCCTGCCGTGTAGGCGACAAGAGACGCATTAGACAGGGATCCGGAGCTGTCCGAAGGTAAGCGCCTGTTCCCGGCCTCTTTCGGCACAAGCCCCCGCTCCGGAGCGCACCGCGGCCGGCAGGATGCTCTCTGCCGGCGAAGGTGCTGCTTCTCCGGCAAGGAAGCCTCAGCCGCTTCTCCTGCACACGGAGAGCGTGCTAGCTGCTGAAACGTGAAGAAAGAAGCTGCAGAAGACTGGCACTGAGCGTGCAGCTTTCCAGCGGAGAGAAAAAGCTACTTGAACACTCTGCAAGCCTTTCCACTCCCAAAAACATGCACATGGAAGGAGCTGCTGCAAAAGCGATGCTGTGCTCGCTGCTGCTCGTCCTGAAGCTCTGGCTGCTAAATCTGAGGCTTTCCTTCCAATTTCAAGCTGCAAAGCACTTGCTGAATTGCAGGGAAAGTCCGGGAGGCATTTGCTGTGCTGGCACACTTTCTCCTTCCTAGACAGAGTGGAAAAGCTTTTCCCTGCCGTGTAGGCGACAAGAGACGCATTAGACGGGCATCCGGAGCTGTCCGAAGGTAAGCGCCTGTTGCCGGCCTCTTTCGGCACAAGCCCCCGCTCCGGAGCGCACCGCGGCCGGCAGGATGCTCTCTGCCGGCGAAGGTGCCGCTTCTCCGGCAAGGAAGCCTCAGCCGCTTCTCCTGCACACGGAGAGCGTGCTAGCTGCTGAAACGTGAAGAAAGAAGCTGCAGAAGACTGGCACTGAGCGTGCAGCTTTCCAGCGGAGAGAAAAAGCTACTTGAACACTCTGCAAGCCTTTCCACTCCCAAAAACATGCACATGGAAGGAGCTGCTGCAAAAGCGATGCTGTGCTCGCTGCTGCTCGTCCTGAAGCTCTGGCTGCTAAATCTGAGGCTTTCCTTCCAATTTCAAGCTGCAAAGCACTTGCTGAATTGCAGGGAAAGTCCGGGAGGCATTTGCTGTGCTGGCACACTTTCTCCTTCCTAGACAGAGTGGAAAAGCTTTTCCCTGCCGTGTAGGCGACAAGAGACGCATTAGACAGGGATCCGGAGCTGTCCGAAGGTAAGCGCTTGTTCCCGGCCTCTTTCGGCACAAGCCCCCGCTCCGGAGCGCACCGCGGCCGGCAGGATGCTCTCTGCCGGCGAAGGTGCCGCTTCTCCGGCAAGGAAGCCTCAGCCGCTTCTCCTGCACACGGAGAGCGTGCTAGCTGCTGAAACGTGAAGAAAGAAGCTGCAGAAGACTGGCACTGAGCGTGCAGCTTTCCAGCGGAGAGAAAAAGCTACTTGAACACTCTGCAAGCCTTTCCACTCCCAAAAACATGCACATGGAAGGAGCTGCTGCAAAAGCGATGCTGTGCTCGCTGCTGCTCCTCCTGAAGCTCTGGCTGCTAAATCTGAGGCTTTCCTTCCAATTTCAAGCTGCAAAGCACTTGCTGAATTGCAGGGAAAGTCCGGGAGGCATTTGCTGTGCTGGCACACTTTCTCCTTCCTAGACAGAGTGGAAAAGCTTTTCCCTGCCGTGTAGGCGACAAGAGACGCATTAGACAGGGATCCGGAGCTGTCCGAAGGTAAGCGCCTGTTCCCGGCCTCTTTCGGCACAAGCCCCCGCTCCGGAGCGCACCGCGGCCGGCAGGATGCTCTCTGCCGGCGAAGGTGCTGCTTCTCCGGCAAGGAAGCCTCAGCCGCTTCTCCTGCACACGGAGAGCGTGCTAGCTGCTGAAACGTGAAGAAAGAAGCTGCAGAAGACTGGCACTGAGCGTGCAGCTTTCCAGCGGAGAGAAAAAGCTACTTGAACACTCTGCAAGCCTTTCCACTCCCAAAAACATGCACATGGAAGGAGCTGCTGCAAAAGCGATGCTGTGCTCGCTGCTGCTCGTCCTGAAGCTCTGGCTGCTAAATCTGAGGCTTTCCTTCCAATTTCAAGCTGCAAAGCACTTGCTGAATTGCAGGGAAAGTCCGGGAGGCATTTGCTGTGCTGGCACACTTTCTCCTTCCTAGACAGAGTGGAAAAGCTTTTCCCTGCCGTGTAGGCGACAAGAGACGCATTAGACGGGCATCCGGAGCTGTCCGAAGGTAAGCGCCTGTTGCCGGCCTCTTTCGGCACAAGCCCCCGCTCCGGAGCGCACCGCGGCCGGCAGGATGCTCTCTGCCGGCGAAGGTGCCGCTTCTCCGGCAAGGAAGCCTCAGCCGCTTCTCCTGCACACGGAGAGCGTGCTAGCTGCTGAAACGTGAAGAAAGAAGCTGCAGAAGACTGGCACTGAGCGTGCAGCTTTCCAGCGGAGAGAAAAAGCTACTTGAACACTCTGCAAGCCTTTCCACTCCCAAAAACATGCACATGGAAGGAGCTGCTGCAAAAGCAATGCTGTGCTCGCTGCTGCTCCTCCTGAAGCTCTGGCTGCTAAATCTGAGGCTTTCCTTCCAATTTCAAGCTGCAAAGCACTTGCTGAATTGCAGGGAAAGTCCGGGAGGCATTTGCTGTGCTGGCACACTTTCTCCTTCCTAGACAGAGTGGAAAAGCTTTTCCCTGCCGTGTAGGCGACAGGAGACGCATTAGACAGGCATCCGGAGCTGTCCGAAGGTAAGCGCCTGTTGCCGGCCTCTTTCGGCACAAGCCCCCGCTCCGGAGCGCACCGCGGCCGGCAGGATGCTCTCTGCCGGCGAAGGTGCCGCTTCTCCGGCAAGGAAGCCTCAGCCGCTTCTCCTGCACACGGAGAGCGTGCTAGCTGCTGAAACGTGAAGAAAGAAGCTGCAGAAGACTGGCACTGAGCGTGCAGCTTTCCAGCGGAGAGAAAAAGCTACTTGAACACTCTGCAAGCCTTTCCACTCCCAAAAACATGCACATGGAAGGAGCTGCTGCAAAAGCGATGCTGTGCTCGCTGCTGCTCCTCCTGAAGCTCTGGCTGCTAAATCTGAGGCTTTCCTTCCAATTTCAAGCTGCAAAGCACTTGCTGAATTGCAGGGAAAGTCCGGGAGGCATTTGCTGTGCTGGCACACTTTCTCCTTCCTAGACAGAGTGGAAAAGCTTTTCCCTGCCGTGTAGGCGACAAGAGACGCATTAGACAGGGATCCGGAGCTGTCCGAAGGTAAGCGCTTGTTCCCGGCCTCGTTCGGCACAAGCCCCCGCTCCGGAGCGCACCGCGGCCGGCAGGATGCTCTCTGCCGGCGAAGGTGCCGCTTCTCCGGCAAGGAAGCCTCAGCCGCTTCTCCTGCACACGGAGAGCGTGCTAGCTGCTGAAACGTGAAGAAAGAAGCTGCAGAAGACTGGCACTGAGCGTGCAGCTTTCCAGCGGAGAGAAAAAGCTACTTGAACACTCTGCAAGCCTTTCCACTCCCAAAAACATGCACATGGAAGGAGCTGCTGCAAAAGCGATGCTGTGCTCGCTGCTGCTCGTCCTGAAGCTCTGGCTGCTAAATCTGAGGCTTTCCTTCCAATTTCAAGCTGCAAAGCACTTGCTGAATTGCAGGGAAAGTCCGGGAGGCATTTGCTGTGCTGGCACACTTTCTCCTTCCTAGACAGAGTGGAAAAGCTTTTCCCTGCCGTGTAGGCGACAGGAGACGCATTAGACGGGCATTCGGAGCTGTCCGAAGGTAAGCGCCTGTTGCCGGCCTCTTTCGGCACAAGCCCCCGCTCCGGAGCGCACCGCGGCCGGCAGGATGCTCTCTGCCGGCGAAGGTGCCGCTTCTCCGGCAAGGAAGCCTCAGCCGCTTCTCCTGCACACGGAGAGCGTGCTAGCTGCTGAAACGTGAAGAAAGAAGCTGCAGAAGACTGGCACTGAGCGTGCAGCTTTCCAGCGGAGAGAAAAAGCTACTTGAACACTCTGCAAGCCTTTCCACTCCCAAAAACATGCACATGGAAGGAGCTGCTGCAAAAGCGATGCTGTGCTCGCTGCTGCTCGTCCTGAAGCTCTGGCTGCTAAATCTGAGGCTTTCCTTCCAATTTCAAGCTGCAAAGCACTTGCTGAATTGCAGGGAAAGTCCGGGAGGCATTTGCTGTGCTGGCACACTTTCTCCTTCCTAGACAGAGTGGAAAAGCTTTTCCCTGCCGTGTAGGCGACAGGAGACGCATTAGACAGGGATCCGGAGCTGTCCGAAGGTAAGCGCCTGTTGCCGGCCTCTTTCGGCACAAGCCCCCGCTCCGGAGCGCACCGCGGCCGGCAGGATGCTCTCTGCCGGCGAAGGTGCCGCTTCTCCGGCAAGGAAGCCTCAGCCGCTTCTCCTGCACACGGAGAGCGTGCTAGCTGCTGAAACGTGAAGAAAGAAGCTGCAGAAGACTGGCACTGAGCGTGCAGCTTTCCAGCGGAGAGAAAAAGCTACTTGAACACTCTGCAAGCCTTTCCACTCCCAAAAACATGCACATGGAAGGAGCTGCTGCAAAAGCGATGCTGTGCTCGCTGCTGCTCCTCCTGAAGCTCTGGCTGCTAAATCTGAGGCTTTCCTTCCAATTTCAAGCTGCAAAGCACTTGCTGAATTGCAGGGAAAGTCCGGGAGGCATTTGCTGTGCTGGCACACTTTCTCCTTCCTAGACAGAGTGGAAAAGCTTTTCCCTGCCGTGTAGGCGACAAGAGACGCATTAGACAGGGATCCGGAGCTGTCCGAAGGTAAGCGCTTGTTCCCGGCCTCGTTCGGCACAAGCCCCCGCTCCGGAGCGCACCGCGGCCGGCAGGATGCTCTCTGCCGGCGAAGGTGCCGCTTCTCCGGCAAGGAAGCCTCAGCCGCTTCTCCTGCACACGGAGAGCGTGCTAGCTGCTGAAACGTGAAGAAAGAAGCTGCAGAAGACTGGCACTGAGCGTGCAGCTTTCCAGCGGAGAGAAAAAGCTACTTGAACACTCTGCAAGCCTTTCCACTCCCAAAAACATGCACATGGAAGGAGCTGCTGCAAAAGCGATGCTGTGCTCGCTGCTGCTCCTCCTGAAGCTCTGGCTGCTAAATCTGAGGCTTTCCTTCCAATTTCAAGCTGCAAAGCACTTGCTGAATTGCAGGGAAAGTCCGGGAGGCATTTGCTGTGCTGGCACACTTTCTCCTTCCTAGACAGAGTGGAAAAGCTTTTCCCTGCCGTGTAGGCGACAAGAGACGCATTAGACAGGGATCCGGAGCTGTCCGAAGGTAAGCGCTTGTTCCCGGCCTCGTTCGGCACAAGCCCCCGCTCCGGAGCGCACCGCGGCCGGCAGGATGCTCTCTGCCGGCGAAGGTGCCGCTTCTCCGGCAAGGAAGCCTCAGCCGCTTCTCCTGCACACGGAGAGCGTGCTAGCTGCTGAAACGTGAAGAAAGAAGCTGCAGAAGACTGGCACTGAGCGTGCAGCTTTCCAGCGGAGAGAAAAAGCTACTTGAACACTCTGCAAGCCTTTCCACTCCCAAAAACATGCACATGGAAGGAGCTGCTGCAAAAGCGATGCTGTGCTCGCTGCTGCTCCTCCTGAAGCTCTGGCTGCTAAATCTGAGGCTTTCCTTCCAATTTCAAGCTGCAAAGCACTTGCTGAATTGCAGGGAAAGTCCGGGAGGCATTTGCTGTGCTGGCACACTTTCTCCTTCCTAGACAGAGTGGAAAAGCTTTTCCCTGCCGTGTAGGCGACAAGAGACGCATTAGACAGGGATCCGGAGCTGTCCGAAGGTAAGCGCCTGTTGCCGGCCTCTTTCGGCACAAGCCCCCGCTCCGGAGCGCACCGCGGCCGGCAGGATGCTCTCTGCCGGCGAAGGTGCCGCTTCTCCGGCAAGGAAGCCTCAGCCGCTTCTCCTGCACACGGAGAGCGTGCTAGCTGCTGAAACGTGAAGAAAGAAGCTGCAGAAGACTGGCACTGAGCGTGCAGCTTTCCAGCGGAGAGAAAAAGCTACTTGAACACTCTGCAAGCCTTTCCACTCCCAAAAACATGCACATGGAAGGAGCTGCTGCAAAAGCGATGCTGTGCTCGCTGCTGCTCGTCCTGAAGCTCTGGCTGCTAAATCTGAGGCTTTCCTTCCAATTTCAAGCTGCAAAGCACTTGCTGAATTGCAGGGAAAGTCCGGGAGGCATTTGCTGTGCTGGCACACTTTCTCCTTCCTAGACAGAGTGGAAAAGCTTTTCCCTGCCGTGTAGGCGACAAGAGACGCATTAGACAGGGATCCGGAGCTGTCCGAAGGTAAGCGCTTGTTCCCGGCCTCTTTCGGCACAAGCCCCCGCTCCGGAGCGCACCGCGGCCGGCAGGATGCTCTCTGCCGGCGAAGGTGCCGCTTCTCCGGCAAGGAAGCCTCAGCCGCTTCTCCTGCACACGGAGAGCGTGCTAGCTGCTGAAACGTGAAGAAAGAAGCTGCAGAAGACTGGCACTGAGCGTGCAGCTTTCCAGCGGAGAGAAAAAGCTACTTGAACACTCTGCAAGCCTTTCCACTCCCAAAAACATGCACATGGAAGGAGCTGCTGCAAAAGCGATGCTGTGCTCGCTGCTGCTCCTCCTGAAGCTCTGGCTGCTAAATCTGAGGCTTTCCTTCCAATTTCAAGCTGCAAAGCACTTGCTGAATTGCAGGGAAAGTCCGGGAGGCATTTGCTGTGCTGGCACACTTTCTCCTTCCTAGACAGAGTGGAAAAGCTTTTCCCTGCCGTGTAGGCGACAAGAGACGCATTAGACAGGGATCCGGAGCTGTCCGAAGGTAAGCGCTTGTTCCCGGCCTCTTTCGGCACAAGCCCCCGCT
Source organism: Fringilla coelebs (assembly GCF_963513975.1). Classification (NCBI taxonomy): domain Eukaryota; kingdom Metazoa; phylum Chordata; class Aves; order Passeriformes; family Fringillidae; genus Fringilla; species Fringilla coelebs. The sequence goes on along the minus strand of NW_028167300.1, from coordinate 3,915 downwards.
CCGGAGCGCACCGCGGCCGGCAGGATGCTCTCTGCCGGCGAAGGTGCCGCTTCTCCGGCAAGGAAGCCTCAGCCGCTTCTCCTGCACACGGAGAGCGTGCTAGCTGCTGAAACGTGAAGAAAGAAGCTGCAGAAGACTGGCACTGAGCGTGCAGCTTTCCAGCGGAGAGAAAAAGCTACTTGAACACTCTGCAAGCCTTTCCACTCCCAAAAACATGCACATGGAAGGAGCTGCTGCAAAAGCGATGCTGTGCTCGCTGCTGCTCCTCCTGAAGCTCTGGCTGCTAAATCTGAGGCTTTCCTTCCAATTTCAAGCTGCAAAGCACTTGCTGAATTGCAGGGAAAGTCCGGGAGGCATTTGCTGTGCTGGCACACTTTCTCCTTCCTAGACAGAGTGGAAAAGCTTTTCCCTGCCGTGTAGGCGACAAGAGACGCATTAGACAGGGATCCGGAGCTGTCCGAAGGTAAGCGCCTGTTGCCGGCCTCTTTCGGCACAAGCCCCCGCTCCGGAGCGCACCGCGGCCGGCAGGATGCTCTCTGCCGGCGAAGGTGCCGCTTCTCCGGCAAGGAAGCCTCAGCCGCTTCTCCTGCACACGGAGAGCGTGCTAGCTGCTGAAACGTGAAGAAAGAAGCTGCAGAAGACTGGCACTGAGCGTGCAGCTTTCCAGCGGAGAGAAAAAGCTACTTGAACACTCTGCAAGCCTTTCCACTCCCAAAAACATGCACATGGAAGGAGCTGCTGCAAAAGCGATGCTGTGCTCGCTGCTGCTCCTCCTGAAGCTCTGGCTGCTAAATCTGAGGCTTTCCTTCCAATTTCAAGCTGCAAAGCACTTGCTGAATTGCAGGGAAAGTCCGGGAGGCATTTGCTGTGCTGGCACACTTTCTCCTTCCTAGACAGAGTGGAAAAGCTTTTCCCTGCCGTGTAGGCGACAAGAGACGCATTAGACAGGGATCCGGAGCTGTCCGAAGGTAAGCGCCTGTTGCCGGCCTCTTTCGGCACAAGCCCCCGCTCCGGAGCGCACCGCGGCCGGCAGGATGCTCTCTGCCGGCGAAGGTGCCGCTTCTCCGGCAAGGAAGCCTCAGCCGCTTCTCCTGCACACGGAGAGCGTGCTAGCTGCTGAAACGTGAAGAAAGAAGCTGCAGAAGACTGGCACTGAGCGTGCAGCTTTCCAGCGGAGAGAAAAAGCTACTTGAACACTCTGCAAGCCTTTCCACTCCCAAAAACATGCACATGGAAGGAGCTGCTGCAAAAGCGATGCTGTGCTCGCTGCTGCTCCTCCTGAAGCTCTGGCTGCTAAATCTGAGGCTTTCCTTCCAATTTCAAGCTGCAAAGCACTTGCTGAATTGCAGGGAAAGTCCGGGAGGCATTTGCTGTGCTGGCACACTTTCTCCTTCCTAGACAGAGTGGAAAAGCTTTTCCCTGCCGTGTAGGCGACAAGAGACGCATTAGACCGGGATCCGGAGCTGTCCGAAGGTAAGCGCCTGTTGCCGGCCTCTTTCGGCACAAGCCCCCGCTCCGGAGCGCACCGCGGCCGGCAGGATGCTCTCTGCCGGCGAAGGTGCCGCTTCTCCGGCAAGGAAGCCTCAGCCGCTTCTCCTGCACACGGAGAGCGTGCTAGCTGCTGAAACGTGAAGAAAGAAGCTGCAGAAGACTGGCACTGAGCGTGCAGCTTTCCAGCGGAGAGAAAAAGCTACTTGAACACTCTGCAAGCCTTTCCACTCCCAAAAACATGCACATGGAAGGAGCTGCTGCAAAAGCGATGCTGTGCTCGCTGCTGCTCCTCCTGAAGCTCTGGCTGCTAAATCTGAGGCTTTCCTTCCAATTTCAAGCTGCAAAGCACTTGCTGAATTGCAGGGAAAGTCCGGGAGGCATTTGCTGTGCTGGCACACTTTCTCCTTCCTAGACAGAGTGGAAAAGCTTTTCCCTGCCGTGTAGGCGACAAGAGACGCATTAGACGGGCATCCGGAGCTGTCCGAAGGTAAGGGCCTGTTGCCGGCCTCTTTCGGCACAAGCCCCCGCTCCGGAGCGCACCGCGGCCGGCAGGATGCTCTCTGCCGGCGAAGGTGCCGCTTCTCCGGCAAGGAAGCCTCAGCCGCTTCTCCTGCACACGGAGAGCGTGCTAGCTGCTGAAACGTGAAGAAAGAAGCTGCAGAAGACTGGCACTGAGCGTGCAGCTTTCCAGCGGAGAGAAAAAGCTACTTGAACACTCTGCAAGCCTTTCCACTCCCAAAAACATGCACATGGAAGGAGCTGCTGCAAAAGCGATGCTGTGCTCGCTGCTGCTCCTCCTGAAGCTCTGGCTGCTAAATCTGAGGCTTTCCTTCCAATTTCAAGCTGCAAAGCACTTGCTGAATTGCAGGGAAAGTCCGGGAGGCATTTGCTGTGCTGGCACACTTTCTCCTTCCTAGACAGAGTGGAAAAGCTTTTCCCTGCCGTGTAGGCGACAAGAGACGCATTAGACAGGGATCCGGAGCTGTCCGAAGGTAAGCGCCTGTTCCCGGCCTCTTTCGGCACAAGCCCCCGCTCCGGAGCGCACCGCGGCCGGCAGGATGCTCTCTGCCGGCGAAGGTGCCGCTTCTCCGGCAAGGAAGCCTCAGCCGCTTCTCCTGCACACGGAGAGCGTGCTAGCTGCTGAAACGTGAAGAAAGAAGCTGCAGAAGACTGGCACTGAGCGTGCAGCTTTCCAGCGGAGAGAAAAAGCTACTTGAACACTCTGCAAGCCTTTCCACTCCCAAAAACATGCACATGGAAGGAGCTGCTGCAAAAGCGATGCTGTGCTCGCTGCTGCTCCTCCTGAAGCTCTGGCTGCTAAATCTGAGGCTTTCCTTCCAATTTCAAGCTGCAAAGCACTTGCTGAATTGCAGGGAAAGTCCGGGAGGCATTTGCTGTGCTGGCACACTTTCTCCTTCCTAGACAGAGTGGAAAAGCTTTTCCCTGCCGTGTAGGCGACAAGAGACGCATTAGACCGGGATCCGGAGCTGTCCGAAGGTAAGCGCTTGTTCCCGGCCTCTTTCGGCACAAGCCCCCGCTCCGGAGCGCACCGCGGCCGGCAGGATGCTCTCTGCCGGCGAAGGTGCCGCTTCTCCGGCAAGGAAGCCTCAGCTGCTTCTCCTGCACACGGAGAGCGTGCTAGCTGCTGAAACGTGAAGAAAGAAGCTGCAGAAGACTGGCACTGAGCGTGCAGCTTTCCAGCGGAGAGAAAAAGCTACTTGAACACTCTGCAAGCCTTTCCACTCCCAAAAACATGCACATGGAAGGAGCTGCTGCAAAAGCGATGCTGTGCTCGCTGCTGCTCCTCCTGAAGCTCTGGCTGCTAAATCTGAGGCTTTCCTTCCAATTTCAAGCTGCAAAGCACTTGCTGAATTGCAGGGAAAGTCCGGGAGGCATTTGCTGTGCTGGCACACTTTCTCCTTCCTAGACAGAGTGGAAAAGCTTTTCTCTGCCGTGTAGGCGACAAGAGACGCATTAGACAGGGATCCGGAGCTGTCCGAAGGTAAGCGCCTGTTCCCGGCCTCTTTCGGCACAAGCCCCCGCTCCGGAGCGCACCGCGGCCGGCAGGATGCTCTCTGCCGGCGAAGGTGCCGCTTCTCCGGCAAGGAAGCCTCAGCCGCTTCTCCTGCACACGGAGAGCGTGCTAGCTGCTGAAACGTGAAGAAAGAAGCTGCAGAAGACTGGCACTGAGCGTGCAGCTTTCCAGCGGAGAGAAAAAGCTACTTGAACACTCTGCAAGCCTTTCCACTCCCAAAAACATGCACATGGAAGGAGCTGCTGCAAAAGCGATGCTGTGCTCGCTGCTGCTCCTCCTGAAGCTCTGGCTGCTAAATCTGAGGCTTTCCTTCCAATTTCAAGCTGCAAAGCACTTGCTGAATTGCAGGGAAAGTCCGGGAGGCATTTGCTGTGCTGGCACACTTTCTC